>NC_142813.1:45815491-45827991 GCF_049724085.1 Artemia sp. Qi Xiang Cuo | reverse complement strand
GGAAATTAGGTCTCTGAGGATGACAACCTCCCCACAACCCTCAGGGCAAGGGTTTAAAGGTATGCCCTAGTAGCATATAAGGTTTCTATAGAGAACTTTGTCGTGCAAAACTTCAAAAAGGGCTCACTCGATTGGAAAGTTAAATGGCTAGTGCCCTTTTTATTAGTAGAAAGTGATTGGAGGGCAACAAACCCCCTCTCACACTCACCATTTTCCAAAACACATCCAATCAAAATTTTGAGATAGACATTTTTTTTAACGTAGATGAAGGATTTGGAAATTAGGCCTTTGAGGATGACAACTTCCCCCCCCACAGCCTTCAGGGTAAGGGTTATAAGTTATGCCCTGTGGCATATAAGGTTTTTGTAGAAAGCGTTGTCGTAAAAACTTTAAAAAGGGCTCTTTCGATTGGAAATTGAAAAGGCTAGTACCGTTTTTAATTGTAGCAAGTCATTGGAGGGCATCTGACCCCTCCTCTCACGCCCACCATTTCCCCAAACACATCCAATCAAAGTTTTGAGATAGCCATTTTTTTAAACGTAGTTGAGAGTTAAAGAAATAAGGTCTTTAAGGATGACAACCCCCCCACCATCCCCCAAAGTTCTCAGAGTAAGGGTTATAAATTATGCCGTGGAAGTCTATAACGTTTTTGCATACAGTAGTGTTGTAGAAAATGAAAAAAGGGCTGATTTGATTGAAACTTGAGAAATCTAGTGCTCTTTTTAATAGCTGGAAGTAATTGAAGGGCAACTAACCCCCTCTCACGCCCACCATTTCCCCAATCATGTCCAATCAAAATTTGGAGATAACCATTTTGCTCAACGTATTTTAAAGTTCTGGAAATTAGGTCTATGAGGATGACAACCCCCCTCCCCCCCCCCTACAACCCTCAGGGCAAGGGTTGTAAGTTATACCCTGCGGGCATATAAGGTATTTATAGAAATTGTTGTCGTAAAAACTTCAAAAAGTGCTTATTCGACTGGATATTGAAATGGCTAGTGCCCTTTTTAATAGTCGAAAGTGATTGGAGGGCAACTAACCCCCTCTTACGGCTACCATTTCCCTGAACACATTCAATCAAAATTTTGAGATAGCCATTTTGTTCGACGTAGTTGAAAGGTCCAGAAATTATTTTTTTGATGATAAACCCCCCCCCCCCCCCACAAACACAGCCCCCAGGGCAAAGGTTGTAAGTTATGCCCTGGATGTATATAATTTTTTATAGAAACTGTTGTCGTAGAAACTTCAAAAAGTGCTTATTCGATTGGAGATTGAAAAGAAAGAGAAGAGAGAGAGAGAGAGAGAGAGAGAGAGAGAGAGAGAGAGAGAGAGAGAGAGAGAGAGAGAGAGAGAGAGAGAGAGAGAGAGAGAGAGAGAGAGAGAGAGAGAGAGAGAGAGAGAGAGAGAGAGAGAGAGAGAAAGAGAGAGAGAGAGAGTGAGAGAGAGAGAGAGAGCGAGAGCGAGAGAGAGAGAGTGAGCGAGAGAGAGAGGAGAGAGAGAGAAGAGAGAGAAGAGAGAGAAGAGAGAGAGAAGAGAGAGAGAGAGAAGAAAGAGGGAAGAGAGAGAGAAGAGAGAGGAAGAAAGAGAGAAGAGAGAGAAGAGTGAGAAGAGAGGGAAGAAAGAGAGAAGAGAGGGAAAAGAGAGAGAGAGAGAGGGAAGAGAGAGAAAGAGAGAGGGGGTGAGAGTACAAAAATGATTGAATAGCGGGGAAAAAATAAAGAGTCTTAATTAAAAAATAAGACTTACAGCTGCCCAATAGCGAAAAGCTACGACAATTTTCCAAGCAAAGGGAAGATTTTCTTGTAGGTGGTGAATGTACTGCTTCAGCACCAGCCCCATCTTTTCATGAGCTTCATCATAAACTGTAATGGTTACTTTTCGAGATTGATAACTGTCAGCTATGCGTAACACGCCTGTACTTTCCAATTTGACCGATTCAACAAAAGAGCAGTTAGAGAATAGTTGCTTTAGCTTATTCATTTGAAAGAAGATGCTTCGAGTCCTGTCCACTTTAACCATAAAATTAACATCGGAATTTGCCATAGGTAGCTCATAGGCATGGGACCCGACCAAGATTAATGTTTGTCCTAAGGGGTGAAATATAATATTAAAAAGGGATACATATAAAGATAACCAGGGTACTTGTGTCTTATAGCCACCACACTCAAATTCTGTCGAGAAGTGAAGTTTGATTAATATTAATGGAATAAAACAAAATACGATGAAAATATAATACTTTATCAACAAAATTATGAAAACTACAACAAAGAATTATGGAAGGGGGGGGGGGGGGCGCCAAGACCACATTATATTAAATACGTAACCTAAACAAACCTAACCTAACCAAAATACCAAGTAAATATTTAATTAAAATATAGATAGTTCGTAGTTTCCCACGGATCCAAAGCTAATAGTTTCTGGTAAAAAGACCATGAAAACCCGTTATTGTCTCATGTTTGCGATACAAGATCTTGAGTGTGGTGGCTATAAGATAAAAGTACCATAACCAGGGTATCGTGCAGTAATCCAATTGTAAAACTAGTGGAAAATAAAAGAACGCAAAAATACAAGGAGTATTTAAAAAGAACCTTAGGGTTGGAACAAAAAGAAACAAAAAAATTATCTTTCTTATCAAACACATTATACTCAATTCCGAGCAAAAAAAGAAAAAAGATTAAACATCCCTTTTTAAATAAACATATTTCAAGCGGTTGGGTCTTTTTCATCCTCTTGTGCGATTGTTCTGATTTGCAATTATAGTTCTTTATATTGATATTGTTTTGCATCTGTTTTGGTTTGTATGTCTTTTCCTTTTATTTTCTTTTGTTACTCCACTTTTTTATAATTTTAGCGGGTCAAAAACAAATTATTATTATATTATGTCTAATCCCGAACACAAAAAGAAATTTGGATTAAATACCCCTTTTTTTACCAAACATATTATACTCAATCCTGAGTACAAAAAGAAATAAAGGTACTTTTCTGTTACAGAGGCGTAATTTTGTCAAAATCCTGGGGGAGGGGGGGGGGGCAAAGTTGGACCCAATTTTCCAAAATCAAGTGAAAATGGCAGTAAAAACTGTAAAATGAGCCATTTGGTACCATGAAAGTACTATAAAGTTACTTTATAGTAATATAAAGGTAAATATATACTTAAGAAAACTTATCCATTTCTGTTGATGCTTGAATTGTGGAGTCTTATCTTAGTTTTGACAAAATTTTTGAAGAAACTAAATTTCAGCCGGGGGGGGCAAATTTGGGTCGGGAGGAGGGGGGGGACAAACCGACGTCTGGGAGGGGCAGTTGCCCCCCTTCCCCATAGAAAATTACGCCCCTGTTTTTTTTATAGTGACCCCACTCAAGAATTACGCTGCGTTAAACTCGAGAACAAACCTAGAACCGGTTTTTCCGGTTTTTCACCTGTCTATTAAGAGACAATTAGCTTACACTCAGTGAAAAACGAGTTCCGGATAACAGAGTACAATAGACTTATTTGTTATTAGATATAATTTGAGCTATATATTTGCAGATTAGGGGGGGGGGGTAAAGTATTTGGACAGCATGAAGTTAGAAAACAGTTCTTACTTCATAATATGCAGAATAGTTGTAGCTGACACATTTTGTATGCAAACTCGTTATACTTTACCCCCACCCCTAATGTGCAAATATATAGCCCAAATTTGTTTCTAAAGTATTATATTTGCATCATATTTTGGTATTTTTCATTAGGAATTAATCTAGATTCACTTCTTGAGTGGGGTCACTTTAACAAATAAGTACTTTTTTTCTTTTTACAAATTTCAGTGATTCCAGGTATTACTGGGTACCAATGTTGTTCAACTCTTGACAAATTGAGAGCGTAACAAATCAACTATTGCAATAGAAACATGAAAGGAATCGCATCAAGTCTGCAAAAACAAGTAGATCGCCCAAAATACCTATGTGCATTCTGGACGACCCTTTAAACCATATTATGTCAAGAAAAAAGAGACAAAGCTAGGAGAGTTGAAACCAATCATCAACAAACGAAGGAAAAGGAACCCGATTTGTTACTGTTCACAACTGAAAATGGTATGTAAGAACCAAGAACTTTTGGTGAGGACACATTTGAAAAATCTACTCACGATTGCAGGAGTTAGGCGTTAGAGGCAAAAATATACCCAGAACGAGAGCACTGGTGAAGCGATTCGGCAATGTTGTTCAACTCTTGAAAAATTGAGAGCGCACCAAATAGACTATTGCATTAGAAACATTAAAGGAATCACATCAAGTCTGTCAAAACAAGTAGATCGCGCAAATTACCTATGTGCATTCTGGACGACAATTTAAGCTACCGTCAACCGGGGTGAGAGAGTAATCAGGAGTGACATTGACACAACCATAGAAAAATGTTTCTTTTGACTTTTGACGACACGTGGTGTGACGAAAAAATCTGAGAAAATTCAAGATGGCGTCAAGCAGTGTGGAAATGGCGTCCATTGAGTAAAGAGTATCTGTTTGTGAACTGGTTGTGCAAAGAAAGTACTTTTCATTATGTTTAGGGGTACTGAAAATTTGTCTGACCGCGAAAGAACAGGTGACTTGTTTTTTGTTGTGGGGCATTAGTAGGCTTGTAAATTTGATCAGAAAGCCGACCAGTAAGTTTTTAGGGATTTACCCTAAAACGGAAGGAGACGGGTGAGTTGTCAAAGTCACCCCTTGGAGAAAGGGTTATTTCGGGGGTGACTTTGGCAATTACCAAAATTAAATGCTTACGGGGAAAGGTCCTAAAAGAATATAAGACGCGCTATCTAAACAAGTTCACAATTTTCTAAGAGCACTTTCAGAGGCTATAAAAAATGGATTCAAGGCTTGCTCATTATTTCCCATAAACAAAGATGCCGTCATTGCAAAAATACCCAGGGAAGACTCAACTACAAGCGACGCTGTCGAAACTGTCGGACAAGCAGTTGCAAAGATGCTTGCGCGTATGCGCTATGGGAAAGATGATATCGCTCCAGAGCGTCGGCGTGGAAGATTGAAAATTACACCAGAAAAACGTTTCTTGTCTGAAGACGTTATAAATGCCACAGCCAAGAGGAGTGAAAAAAAAGAAAGGGAAGCAGACGACTAGTGCCAGAGACAACGGTGGCTCCAACTCAGATGATACTGTTCCTGACGAAAGTCGAAGGATGTCGACGACTTTGAAGAGAAGATTATCAGTTTGTTCAAGATGATATCAGTTCTGACAGTTTACCAGAGGACCCTCGGTTCGACGATGGTTCAGACTCTTTTATCAGCATGGGACCTGCAGAAGACCTGAAAGACAGGGTCAGGCTACGGACAAGCAGTTACCTGTCAGACAGTTCAACCTGACAGACACGTCGAAACTGTCGGACAAGCATTTATAGATATGCTTGCGTGTATGCGCTATGCGAAAGATGACATCGCTCCACAGCGTCTGCGTCGAAGATTGGAAATTACACCAGGAAAAAGTTTCTTGTCTGAAGACGTTATAAATGCCACAGCCAAGACGAGGGAAAAAAAGAAAGGGAAGCAGAAGATTAGTGCCAGAGACAACGGTGGCTCTGACTCGAATGATATTGTTCCTGACGAAAGTCGAAGGATCTCGACGACTTTGAAGAGAAAATTCTTGTTTGTTCAAGATGATGTCAGTTCTGACAGATTACCAGAGGACCCTCAGTTCGACGATGGTTCAGGCTCTAATATCAGCATGGGACCTGCGACAGACAAGGTCAGGCTACGTTGGGGGACCTATATCGGGATCAATTTGGCTAAAAAGAGGTCCACATCACAATACGTAGCCAGAGTTGACAGACAATTTGATCTGAGCGAGGATCAAAATAAAAACGCTGGAATTGACATCAAGTTGAAAATTACATTTCTAAAGCGCGTGGCTTTTTCGAGCTACAAGTTCATGCTGACAGAAGAAGCAAGCTGTGTCTACACATGCTAGGTAGAAATGGTGTTGCCAAAGCCCTCTAAGGTCGTTGGCAACTCAACAACCTCTAGTCAGTTGGTTTTTGTCCGGTTGTATAATCCCCTAGGGTTATTCTTTTACTGAAGCAACTGATTTGGTCAGTTTTGAAGGCTGTTTTTTAGTTGTTTTTTTTTTCTAAGATTTTTGTAATAACTGATGTTTTTATCGCTTTTGATACATTTGATACCAATAAACGAGTTTTACAGCAAATCTGATGCTCTTAAGGTTGATGGTCCAAGCTGATTGTCAAAGTAACCCCAAAGCCGGGTGACTTTGATAATCGACATTATCGTTAAAAATCAAGTAATTGCGTTAGAGATGCAATATTAAGCGTTTCAGGCTGCCATCTCGTAGCAAAAGTTGCTCTGTTTGGCACTCGTTTGAGGTTTTTTTTTTACCACCCTGCTAACTCCTAGAGGGCCTTAAAGTTGAAAACTATGTAAAAGTCACCCCGGTTGACAGTATTTCATGTCAAGAAAAAAGAGACAAAGCTAGGGCAGTTCAAACCAATCAAAATCAAACAAAGGAAAAGGAAACCAGTTTGTGACTGTTCATAACTGAAAATGGTGTGTAAGAACCAACAGCTTTTGGTGAGGACAAATTTGAAAAATCTGGTCATAACTGCAGGAGTTAAGCGTTCGAAACCGAAACATACTCAGAACGCAAGCACGGGAAGCGACTCGGTAATGTTGTTTAACTCTTGAAAAATTGAGAGCGCACCAAATCAACTATTGCATTAGAAACATAAATGCAATTGCATCAAGTCTGCAAAAACAAGTAGATCGCCCAAATTACCTATGAGCATTCTGGAAGACCACTTAAACCATATCATGTCAAGAAAAAAGAGACAAAGCTAGGAGAGTTGAAACCGATCAACATCAAACAATGGAAAAGAAACCCGGTTTGTGACTGTTCACAACTGAAAACGGTATGGAAGAACCAAGAACTTCTGGTGAGGACAAATTTGAAAAATCTGCTCACAATACTTACACAATGCACAATACCTATGTGCAGTTTGGGTGCATTCATATCATGTCAGGTATTCAATCCAAGCGGGATAAAATTTAAAAATTTTTATTTAATATATTTTGTATTTTGCGGAAATTAATTTATATACTAAATAAAATGTACATGTATTTATTAATATCGGACATGCCTCTTAACATGCCTCTTAAATATCAGACATGGACTTATCTAATGTAGGTTACGCAAATTCAGGGGCATGGTTTTATTAATATTATCAAATTTTATAGAAAAACAACTGGGATAATATTT
The DNA here is from genome assembly GCF_049724085.1 of Artemia sp. Qi Xiang Cuo. Classification (NCBI taxonomy): domain Eukaryota; kingdom Metazoa; phylum Arthropoda; class Branchiopoda; order Anostraca; family Artemiidae; genus Artemia; species Artemia sp. Qi Xiang Cuo. The sequence continues at coordinate 45,820,736 of NC_142813.1, read as the reverse complement.
TCTCTAAGTTACGAGATTATTTACAAAAAATAAATATGTTACTATTTTTTGCACACAAACTTTCTGCTTATTTTTGAACTCAAAATAAGTGTAAAAATAATTAAAACCCCCAACATGCATTTGGGAGTGCAGAATATCATGCATTTCCAATTTTTTCCCATCTTATTATACTTGTCTTTTTATTTTTTTTTAAATGTGGGAATTGAGCTCACCGCCCAGTGGCTGCTCCGGCCTCTCTTGCGCCTGGGTCAAAATCTTTATTTGCACCCCCCCTGTCTCCCACAGAATTTTCAGGTCAAATTTTTACAAAGTTGAATAATGAATTATTAATGAATAGTAATTTCATTAATAGGTTGATTAATAATTTATCAATTTCTTTCATTTATTTATTACGCCCTCTACTTAATTTTAATAGAAATAAAATTACAAAAATTACAAAATGATTATAGACGTTTGATTTTTTATCTGAAATTTTGCATCCCTAAAATTTCTGCTGCCGGGGCTTGTTTTAATCATTTCTCAAAATAAATTTTTACAAAGACAGAGATAGATGAATGAAACTTTCTGGGATTGGTTCAAATATTAAACCGAGAAGACCTCTGAAAGTGCTTACCTTACTCTCATCGCAATATTAAAAAAATAAAAAAAAAAAAAAAAAAATGACGAGAAACCTGTTGCTTACCATAAGCGTTGGCAGTTGGCATAGACTTCCTAAAGAGGAACGTGTCTCCCGTCCATTTTTTCCCCTTACTCAATCATATATGGTCATGGGCAGGGCCGTATCCAGATTTTTTCGGAATGGTTATATAAAATAATTTTTTTCGGGGGGGGGGGGGTTAACAAAAATAAACTTTAAAAACCGCATCAAATATTTGTTTATATTCATTTTTGTAGTGTTTTTTACGAGTCGGACAAACATTTCGGCGGGGGTTCAAACCCCCCAGCCCCCCCCTTCTGCGAACGGCCTTGTTCAAAGGATGTCGAAGGATAGTTCATTCGATCTTACATTAAAGGCTCTAGTGTCTTTCTTAAGGGAAAATACTGATCAAAGGGTACTCTGCATCCCTTCAACATTATGTGTGCCCCGGGCGACTCCCAGTCCAGTATATTATCAGTTGAAAATTTCAAGATAAAAGTTTTAATCAGAGTAGTCAAATGGTCCAGAAAATGCTCTTTGGGAGGGGGGTTTGTGATAAGTACATTCTCAAATTATGAAAATAGAAAATATAAAACAGACTTCGTAGATATAGACTTCGTCAAGACTTCGTAGATACATCTTAATAGTAATTAAATAAAAAAGCAATTTTTTCAACTGAAAATAAGGAGCGATATTAAAACTTAAAACGAACAGGAATTATTCCGTATGTGAAACGGGCTGTCCCCTCCTCAACGCCTCGCTCTTTACGCTATAGTTTTTTATTGTTTTAAAAAATAGAGTAGTGAGAAAGAGTCTAACTCTAGCGTTAAGAGCGAGGCGTTGAGGAGGAGACAGCCCCTTTCATATACGGAATAATTTTGTTCGTTTTAAGCTTTAATGTTGTTCCTTACTTTCAGTTAAAAAAAACTTGTTTTTTATTTATTTAATTTTTGAACATTTTCGAATTAATGCAGGTTTTGATTTGGCTCACCGTACATGACTAATTAAATCACAAAGGTCGTTAATTAGAATAAATAGCTCTTATGAAAGTACTAAACAAAATTTTGGCTTAAAGAGCAAGGTATTGACTAGAGGTCAAACCCAATCATACCCGTAATAATTTCTGTTTGTTTTAAGTTTTGATGTCGCTCCTTACTTTCAGTTGAAAAACTTGTTTGTTTGTTTTTTATTTAATTTCTGATCGTTTGTTTTTTAAATAATGCTGGAAAATCCGGCGCCCCTTCATAGCAATGTCCCTTACCCCATGAAAACTTCCTCCATGGAATGATCCTCCCACATAACCCCCGACTCCCCCTCCCCTACCAGAAAAAAAATCCCCACTTCTGTATGCTTCCCAATAACCAATACCATATGTAAAAATTGGGTAAAGTTCATAACTTTCAGCCCTCCCCCTGGGGACTTTGGGGGATTAAGTCTTCCCAAAAGACATAGTTATATATTTTCGACCATGCTGAGCAAAATGGATATCTCAAAATTTTGATCGGGTGACTTTGAGAGCAAAATGAGCGTGGGAGGGGGCCTAGTTGCCCTCCATTTTTTGGTCACTTAACAAGGGTACTAAAACTTTTGATTTTCGTTCAAATGAGCCCTCCCACGTTATTCTAGGACCACTAGGTAGATACGATCTCACCTGAAAAAAAAAAAAAAAAACGCATCCGTGGTGATCTTTCTTCTGGCAAAAAATACAAAACTCCACATTTTTGCAGATAGGAGCTTGAAACCTCTACAGTAGAGTTCTTTAATACGCTGAATCTGATGGTGTGATTTTCATTAATTTTCTATAACTTTTAGGGGGTGTTTCCCCCTTTTTTCGAAAATCAGGCAAATTTTCTCGGGCGTGTAACTTTTGATGGGTACTAAACTTGAAGAAATTTATACGTTTGAAATCAGCATTAAAATCTGATTCTTTTGATGTATCTATTGGTATCAAAATTCCGTTTTTTACAGTTTCGGTTACTGTTGAGCCTGGTCGCACCTTACTTACAGTTCGTTACCAAGAACTGTTTGAAAAGGTGGACCTGTTACGACTTTGCCTGAAGAATGAAAGAGAGGCTCTTTGATTGAGATGAGCTAAACTTCTATATTACACAAAAAATACCGTACCAAATTAGTACCCTCCAAAACCTGAATTGATACTATCCCAACCTTGCACCAAATTATTAATTCAATACAGAATAAACTGTGAAATCTCGAGTAAATATTAAGAGAAGATTCAAACAAAAAAAGTGTCAATAATCTAAAAAGTGCAAGGGCAACAAAAACTAAATGTTTAAAATGAAAATGTTTTACCCTCGCCACCAACCACCCTATAAAGACAATTAACACATATACTACCTAATATATACAATTATATTGTATAATATATATATATATATATATATATATATATATATATATATATATATATATATATATATATATATATATATATATATATATATATATATATATATATATATATATATATATATAGTATATATGTACGTATACTACCTAAATATATAATTACCTAATGTATTTTTCAGATGCATCAAATACTAAATACCAGATATAATAGAAACGATTTTTCAAGAGTGTTAATTCATTGAAATTTACCCTCCCCCTCCTAAATGAATATAACCCTAAAATGTTGTATCCTATATTAACGTTCAATTCAGCGAAGCAAAAAATCACAAAAATGAAGTCAATCTAAAGGGTTTCAAAAAATTTGGCGATATGGCAAAATAAAGAAAAGAAAAAAGCCTACGTGTATACCGTTACATATCTATGTGCACATTTTAAGCTGCTAGTCTCTCCTATAACTACTTTAAATACTATAATTACCAACAATTAATTTCATTCTTCAAAACGGATACAAACGCGTTCAATTTACCCCAGGTTCATTCAACTTATTTTAATCAATTACAATTGACTTTCGCCACTGATAGCCACAGTAATCAATTGCAATAAGCTATACTGAACGCAGACAAAATGATCAAACTATATTTCCGAGTTTCTGCGACCATGCATATTATACGAAACGGTCGTGAAAAAATAAATACAAGATACGTGGGAGACAGGTTAAGTTTAACAGACAGGTTAACTAACCTCACATTTTACTTTGTCTACTACAATGTATTGACTCTAGAAAAATCTCATTATGTTAATCAGCCCGGGATTTACGAATAGGCCCCTCTAGGCCCGGGCCTAAGGGCGCAAAATGCCAGGGGACGCAATAAATTATCATTGAGTGATTTCTGTCTCAACAAGAACTGGACTGAAGTGATTAATCATCAAAGTGGCAACGCCTCCACCGCCGAGCTGCCCATTCAAAGAAAAGTGATTTTAAACCAATACAGGAATTCTGTGTCCTCTTACAAACTGTCAGATCTCTCCCAAGAATAACAGCTGAGAGTTCAGTATCACCTCTCTCTTCCAATACTTTTGGCTCATCTGCTGCGTTTTATCCAGTGTTTCCACTATCCCCAAAAATCTCGCAAAAACCGAGCGGCAAAACGCTTGGACCTAGAGGTGTCAAAGCTTAAAATCCGGCCCTGATGTTAATCAGTTACACAGTTTCATTGTGTTTCACAGTCCTGAAGTTTTTCCTTTCACAGTTACAACTAAGTTTTATTGCAGGTACATATGGAACAAGTTCTGATACCTCATAAACTGCTGTGTAGAACACGCTGTTTGCGTTGGTCTTATGATTCGTTTCTTCTTCTTTTTACCGGTTAGAGACAAATACTATTTATCTAGCTTTTTTCTCCTTCTTTCTTTTTTGAGAAGCATCCATTTTTGTCGGTTTTTTTCATAAAGGAAAGACATCCCAATATAACCTCTATTAAAAATTGATGTCTTGTGCACATTGTTAAATCAATAAAAGTTCAAGCTCTGAAATTGTGTTTTTTCAACATTGAAACTAAAATAAAAACATTGGGAGGTAGTAAGAAGAGGAGATGGGGGCTTTATATAATAGAAGTAGTGATTATTAAAGCCATTGCCTGTTTTAGCTGAGAGGGGTGACAAAAGTAAATTATATATATATTTTTTCTATTATAATTTACATTATAAATTTATTTTATTATATTTTTCTATTATATTTTTCCTATTTTCTTTTTCTATAAAATTTTCTAGAAAAGTGTACTTTTCTATTACAATTTTTACCCAAAGATTTTTATTTGGTTGAAGTGCTGTTTTAAGATTTTGGATAAAATGTTATCAAGCTATATTTATAATATTGTTATTATTTATACTATGCTATAATTTATACTATTTTCATTTCTACTATACTGTATTTATACTTTGCTACATATTTACTTTATAACTATACTATATTATTACTATATTATGTATTAATAAAGGAATGTATTTTGCGTAATATTCTTCCTTGAAATATTTGCCTTGTCAAAGGTTATTTCATTTTAGGACCCCTAACGGATACCACACTAGTATTTGATCGATAAGTTTTTCCAGTTCTTTATTAGTTTCTATGACTACAAGCTTGCACGTATATCCACAATTAGCAGACTTCAATGATAGGGTTAGAAGAGGGCAGTGGGTTCTCAGAGGTGTACCTGGGGTTCCTCAAGGTATAAAAGTCATCAA
>NC_142813.1:45779290-45815468 GCF_049724085.1 Artemia sp. Qi Xiang Cuo | reverse complement strand
TCTAAAAAAGCCACATGTAGACGGCAATTCCTTGTTCCATACTTATCGACTAAAGCTCTAAGTACAAATGCCCTATCTGCTGTACTAAAGCCTTTCCTAAATCCTCTTTGCTCTTCATTTATAATCTTGCAAAGGTGTTATTACCTTCCTGGGCAGCCTCAATTGCTTTGTTCCTCCCCCTTTGAACATTACTCTAATGCAAGTACAGGGAAGTTGGTTTCTGGTGTCACCAATTAGGTATGTTTTAATAATGTGCGGTTAGGAGGCTAGATCTGATTGTGCTCATCATTTCTTTCTTTTCTCTCTCTGCAGCTTATTCTGTTTCACATTTAAAGTTCAAGTCTCTCATCTAGGTCGAAAAACAGAAAATATAGCTGATGACGTAATCGATTATGCAAATTAGGTAAAATCTCCTTTGGCACACAAAATTTTCATTGCGCCCGCCTATATTCATTTTCCGTAGCAAATTCTGCCCCTGATAAATTCCTCAAACCTTCTTCAGCTCGTTGAAGACTGTGATGTTATAATTTCATTGGCTGGGTCCCTGACTAATTAGTCATTAGGCTAGTATATAGAAATCATTTGTATTAACTGGTGTAATTCCGGGGTTGAAGGACTAAGTACTGAGTTCAATTGATACTGATAGAAAATCAGGCCGATGGCAAGGTTCAAGTTTTTATTATTAATACAATATTTAAACAGAATATTAAATTTCCGACAGAGAGAAAACTCGACAGAATCGGGAACAAAAAAACACTTGACACATAAATTTAAATTAATTGTACCTCTACTAATATTCCAATTATTGAGATTTAAAACAAAATCTTCAATTTTATATTTCAAACTACCCTTAAAAATAAAATACAAAACAATAGGTAACTCAAATTGCCAGAATCCTCAACCCACCCAAAAAAAAGAATATTCCAAAAAATTGACTAACTTTATTCTCATCGATAGGTGAGACCAACTCCCCCAAAACACGCCATAAAAAATGAGGCGTACAGATGTATGTACAAGCACATACACATGCATATAACAATATACACATACGTATATGCACGCATACACATGTTAACAAATTACATCCTCATTAAGCATTCCTTAATTTTAATTTTTAGTGTTGATAGGGGAAGAGATAGATTACAATCTTTACCAAACTTATTCCATACTCTAACTAAACTATTTCTTAGTGAAAAATGCGATCTCTCTGATTTAATTAGTGGCTGACGGACCATCCACCGCCTCCTGGACTGTCGACATGAATCCACCCCATCCAATACCTGTAACAGCTCATATTCATAAAAATACGCAGGCAATGCCTTCTTACGATACTAAATTATAAACTGAACTGACTGAAAAATTCCAAACTGGTTAACTGGAAGGATATTCAATATAACATACATACTATGAGTACTTGATTTGTTTGGTAACAAAACAGGAGATGGAAGATATTATTTCAATACTTGTATTCTGTTGTCTCTGGAGTGGCAGTAGATGGCTCCTAAATGTATTGGAATAAAAAAATGCGCAATAATTAAGGTAATAATGTACTAAGCTAAAATAGACGGACCTCAATGCATTATAAGGTAAAATAAACTTCAGGTGACCAATCATTCCAACATTTCTGCCTAGTTTCAACTGAATATGGCTAATATGGTGCTTGTATGACAGGCTTTCATCAATGATAATTCCTAAGTAACGTACAAAGCTAACACGCTTAATAAGCACTTTGTTTAAAGCCTCAACTGCCTGGAGTCCAGGACAAGAAGTTGAAGTCCGAGAATAAATAATAAATTTCGTCTTTTTGGAATTTACTGTCAGACGAAAAGACTTAAACCACAACTTAATTCTATCAATTGACTAACGTATTTTACCGAAGTATCATATCATTGGGTCCAAAGACACTTCACCCCGTATCATCAGCATACAATACAGTAAGTCCGAGATCCTTTGACGACTAACCCAAGTCATTTACATAAATCAAGAAAAGCAGGGGGCCAAGTACAGATTCTTGAGGGACTTCAACGTTGTTCGACTGCTGCACTATTCTTGATGTGGAGTCACCGTTGGCAACGAATTGTGTCCGGTCATTTAAGCACGACATAATTAAAGAGCAGGCTGGCCCTCTTATCCCATAATGATGCAGTTTATGTTACAAAATACGATGGGAAATTGTGTCGAATGCTTTTTTTATGTCAAAAACACAGTTGCTGGAATGTCACCTTTATCTAAAACGTCATGAATAAACTGAGTAACAACTAAAACGCATGTTGGGCAGAATAGTTTCCCCTGAAACCAAATTGTGACTTGAGAAAGAAATTAATCTTCCCTAGTAACGAAACCAGACGATTATACTAACAACGTTCAATAAGTTTAGAAAAAGCCGATAAAATCGAAATTGGACGATAATTATTTGGATCTTATGAATCACCTCCCTTATATAACGCAGCTATTCTATCAGCTTTAAGGTAATCAGGGAATTTGCCGTACTTAAAACAAAGGTCAATAATATTAGCTAAGCACTCCGCAGCTTCTGGGATAATCGTCTGCAGTAAATTTGTACTAGATCCATCCGAGCTCTTCTGACTTTCTGTTTTTAAAAAGTCTGGAAACTACCAATAATTCTGAAGCCAATACAGGAGAAAGAAATATTGATAGGTCATTCGATGGAGGTAAATGCTTCTTGAAATCAGTATCTACAGGTGACTGCAATACAGCCGTTGGCGCTGAAGCCATTTCACCGATAGTTGCAAAGTGGTGGTTAAGTAGTGCAATCACTTCTTTTTTCCCTTTCACAGTTGTCTCATCTTTTGGTGTCATTTCTTCGGGGATTTCTTTTTTTTTCGTCCAATTTAGACAATCATTAATTAATTTCCATGTCTTCCTGGGTGACCCTTTCACCTCTAGAAATGATTCTTTGTAATAAACTCTGCTTCGATGCCCGAATTAATTTTGTTAATGTATTTTTATAATTCTTAAAATTTTGCTTACTTTCTTCAGTCGAATTTGACAAGTATTTCTGCCATTTATAGATTTGAGTATACTTGATGTAATCCACGGTTTAGTAGGCGGTTTAACTCTTCTGTTTGGAATACAACGGTAAGGGTACGCCTGGTCAAGCGCATTTTTAAAGATTTCTAAATACGTCCTCGCAGCCTTATCCGGGTCTTTGGACTCCTAACAGGGTAAAAAACGGCGTTCCTCTGCAACTCCTTTAGTTTAGTTGTATCCATAACTCTAACTCTTTGCTGCTGCCTGATTAGAGTTGGCGTAATACCGATAATTAGATCACACACCATCATAAAATGATTGTCTACGACGACCTTACATGTTCGAACTTGGATATTCTTACAAATATTGTCAATAAAAGACTGGGAAGTTTTGGTAACTCTAGTCAGTATACGACATACAGGGAGACATATGGTACCTAAAAACGTAGACAGCATTTCCGATGCTACGTCATATGTGTAAATTTCTCGTAATACGGTTACGTAGTAAAGATACATCAACATTAAAATCACCCATAATGATAGACCTACGGTATTTACCCGACAATATATCAAGACATTCCTGTAAAATTTCAGTATACATTTTCGCCCTTCCACTTGAAGGACGATAACACACACAACAAAGTATTTGCTCATCGTTAGTCTCAATTTCTACCGCTAATATTTCAAACAGTATCTCCACGTTCAAATGCTCTAAATCACTAATAATTCTAACTGGTATTGATCACTTGACAAAAAGTCCAAATCCTCCTTGCTTATCATTCTGGTGGGTCTTGCACACGAACTTATAACCGGCAAGATTAACCAACGTTTCAGTTATAGAATTTAAGACTGATCTTTAGAATTTAAAGCACATACTAATTTATTCAAAAGTATTATTTTCATGTCTCTTTTAGTTTTTTTACGACTCCGATAACTCTATAAGAGTTATTTCTTCCAACAAGTTTACCCATTTATGTTTTTTTCTCCCTTCTTTCATGCAGTTTGAGAGCAGCCTTGACATGTTTGGTAACATTATTTCCTACCTCTTAACAATCCATGCAGTCACAGAAAATGCTTTTTTTTATTATCCTTATTATTATTACGATTTTTATTTTTTGTTTTTGCTATTACATAGCATAGGTGTTCGTTTTTGTAGGTTCCAAGTCCTTTCTTCCCCTTATTCATCATTTATAAATAAGTAAACCATAGAAAAAGCATCACACTTGCTAAAATAGGCTATTTCGTTGTTTTTTGGATATAACCCCTCACACTAAAACACTAAAGAAGGATTTCTACAATATCCCCGTTATACTGATGATGATCCAGTTTTACTTTTACTTTTTTTAACTACGAGTTCAATAACCCTATAGAAGACATCTTTTTCTATGTGTTATCGAATAATGAATTTATGGCTTTTAACCCCCCTCCTCCTCACTTTAAGGGTGAATTTGGCTCATTTTACAAAATCAGTATCGATTTTGAATGTGGTAATAAGCGCTTTTCTTCTGTATTGAATGGTATGCTTTTTTTGCAAGTTGTTCAAGGTCTACAACATTTTTCTCGTATTTTTATTGTACTATATGGTAGAACGCAGAATAAAAATTAATGATCCAAAAACTATGTTCGAGCCTTTTTTTTCTAAAATTACTTTTCTAAAATTAAAATTACTTTCCTAAAATTATAATTTTTCTAAAATTATAAACTGAATGGTCCAAATTGACTGGTATCGAGTACTCTGTTTTGTTTAATGTAAAGCTAGCACACTGAAAAAAAGATACTTATAGCCAGCGATGAAGAAAAACAATTCTGAATGTTTCAACCCCCACTTTTGGGGACTCTTTTCAGCTTTGACAAAGACAATAGTAAGAAGATTAAAGGAAACTTTAACCAGCGAGTATTGAAATTTCTTGTACACCATCGGTGTGATTTATTCATTGCTATCGCAATTGCCACTAGCTCAAATTAATTCTGAAACGTACCAGGCTGACGCGTACTATATTAAATATTTGCTTACGCTCCCCTCATATTTAGGCAGGGTTATACAGTTGAAAGGTCGAGTGTTGGCTGCATATCGTCATATCAAAAACCAAAGGGTACGTCTCTCAATTACATGGTTGTATATGAGAGCCATAATGACGTGGGCAAGCTAGTGCTAAGCTTTAAGTGCTAACTAGTGTTTCATGTTTCATGCCATGAAGCTACTGACTAGTAGCTTCATGGCAAAAACCAAAGAGTATGTTTCTCAGTTTCGTAATGTTATATGAGAGTCATAATGATGTGTGCAAGCTTGTGTTAAGGTTTAAGTGCTAAGTAGTGTTTAAGCTTCATGTAAAAAGTCAAGGGTTGTTCCTTGACTTGAAAGAGAAATTTGCCTAGTTTCTTTACATATGATTTGATAGTAAGAGCATTTTTTTTCGTTTTTTCTTGAGAGCTAAGCCTTGAGCACAGAAAGTCTGTGAGGTCTGATGCATTTCTTTTTGAATAGGCAAATTTGCAGTCCATAGTTTATTTGTATCAAATTTGTAGTCCTTAATTCGTCGTCCGTAGTCTAAAAATATGTATCTCTACATTAAAAGTGGTAAAAAAAGGTGAAAACCTCAGATATCCTATTACCCAGGTATTAAATAAAACAAAACATCCTTTTTGTATATATCCACACAAACAAGTAACAAATTAGGTTTTCCTTTTATCTCTGAATAAACGCCGAAAAAGCCGTAGTTTCCCTTAGAAAAATACTCTTTTTATGGCATGTGTGGCAAGATCAACTGTCATCGCCATCAACAGAAACTATAGCCTACTGCTAGATGGGACGGCTGAAAAGCGGTTGGTTATCCTATATCTCTTAGGCATTTATTCCTCCGCAGATAATAGGTATACCAAGGCTAAATATTCTTGTTATTCTGGGGACCAAAAAATTGTCCACGTACAATGGTTGTGGAAAAGTAAATTGCAATAATAGTTTGATGGTATTCAATAACATTCAACCATTTTTTCTTTCTTCTGGGAATCAGCACAGCGCTAGCTAATAGCTATCTAGCTGTACGACTTTTAGCGTTTTTCCGAAGAGAGATTTAAAGAAGCATTGGAACATTTGAATGACTCGATGATACCTGTTAAAGGACATGGCTTGATACTCCTCTCAAAACTTGTACAGAACAAAGATACGCCTACTATAGAGGATAAATAAAAAGTGTTGAATATGTTCAAGTTAAGAGAACTGTTAATTTATGTAAACCCCTCTCTTGATCGGTTTCATAGACCTATGATGCATACAAAAGTATATGTACGTTAGTATGACCTTAACATGGGGGAGACAAAAAGGTTTGCATTGGGGTGGCAGACTAGGCGTTCATACTCATCTCGTGGGGATCACCCTCCCTCTTCTTTCTCTTTCCTTGTTTGCAAGTATGGTGTGAGATGAAACAAGAGAAGGATATTGAATGAACTCGTAAGATATTAGGCTAAAATTTCAACAAAGATGCGCTGAAAACAAACTACAGCGCTAAGTCGAAAAGCCCGTTTTTGTGTTTTTTTTTGTCAAATGATTTAAACGCTAAGAATAACTACAATTTTTAATTGTAACTTTAATTATTAACATAAAATATTTTTTGTGTTTTGCAGTAATGGAAGGGCACTTCCAAAGGCAAAAATTTCTAGAGAAGATTTTTTATCAAAATAAATTTATAAGGGGTTTTGAATTCCGCCCCCTCCCCCTCTTGAAAGACCGATGTAGCCTTGCCTTTCCAAAACTGTTCATTCCGCTGTTCCAATGTTCTTTTTTTCACCTTTATTTTTATACCCCATCATGGAATACTTGTCTAGTTTAGCTATTTCACTAACAATTATTTTTGTGAGTTGCATTATGTTAATAATTATTATTCAAATTAAACTATTATAGCTGTCATTTTTAAGCTTGACTGATGGTTTGTTTTTCGGTACCAACCATTCAGATTTTGTAAATTTAACCCAGTTTAAAAGAATCTCCATTCAAGGGGGCGGGATTGCAGTCTTAGACACCCACAGACCACCATCAGTGAGAAGATAGAGTACCTTAGTAGTAATAACTTGTCCCAGTTCATTTGGCGAAATTAGCGACTTAAGGGAAATGATTAAGCTAGTATATGATTGAGCCCTGTAAAAATGTGGGAAAGCCATCATAACCATAATAAATTGTAAAGATAGCAAAGTATGACTTTTGCGTAATGATAAGAGTAACGAAATATTAATTTTCTTTGTGTAAGGAAACAAACAACATTAGCTAGATTTTGAACAATTGTACCCTTGACTCACCAAAGACCATAAAATGCAAATACAAATAGCGGACTGCCGTTTCAAACTCGAAGGGTCAACGACAAGATATTACGCGATTTGAATCACATGACCAAAAACAGGGTTTTTTTAATAGAGAAAGTGGATACCAGCTTTTGAGCAAAGAACTATTATTAGGATGACATCAAACTGGTCGCTGACCAATGACAGGAAAGAAAAACAAAATGGAGAGAACTTAAAATAGGGATTGAGGAACGAAAGCAAGGTAGTCTTTTTTTGGAAATCGAACAAATAGTAAGTGTTTACTTTGTAATAACGATAAGCTACCACTTTCTGTCTGAAATTCTCCTTGGGGATAAAACTTTGAAGATAAAAATTAAAATAAGAAGAAAAACCTCTAAAAGGCTTTCTGTCACTTGGAAATAATTTTAATACGTATATAAGAGAAATTGATGATTTTGGGACTTATAGTTTCGTTAATATTCCCACCTAAGACAGGGCTTGAGCCATTTGGACAAAACAGCATTTCTTTAAGGTTAGAATAAACCAAAGTAAATTTCTTCCCAGAAATTTAAGCTTTGAATACCTGAGAGTTTAAGGAGGAAAGAAAACCTCAACCAAGAAAAGAAAGCTAGGAGAGCCATTTGGGTTTCCCCTTTCACCCTAGAGTCCCTTGAGACTTAGCTTGACTTTATAAATGCACGATCTTCGAAAATTTGACTTATCGGACCATCACCTTACTTAACCCCTTGTGTGATCTTCAGACGTTTATACGAAGAGGAACACCGTTCCCCTTTTTAATCACTCATTCATTTCGTTAACCCCGTACTGCATGTTTATACAAAAGTAACCTAAATGTTTATACAGGCAGGTCAGGGGAAGAGGGTAACAATATTATCAGTGTAAGAATTTCCAAACCTTTATGTCCAGATATTTTCAATTAAGCTTTCCCTGCTAAAGTTAAAGCTTAATAAAGGTCCAAACAATACACAGCCCTTTTCAAGAAATAATAGAGAATCTCTTGGTTTGGGTTAATGAAATTTGAATTAAAAGCAAGTACGGTTATTCTTAGCTTAGCTCAAAAATAACTTGAACTAAAGGATTTTATAACACAGACCTTAAGCCTTGACTAGCTATTCAAGTGTAACCCCTTTAAGTTGAAACATTCGTTAGCTTAGGATTAACTTAATCTTTTTCTTTTCGGTATACATTGGTGGATTTGAACTAGTAGATCATTTGACCTTAGAAGAGGTTTGGAAATAGTCAACATAGATAGAATTAGATTATTTTTCCTTTTATCTTATTTTATATATAAAATCAGTTGTCACTGAATTCTGAGTACCGATTCTTACCCAACGCCTCAGTTTGTATCACGCTACCAAATTTATTAGCCCTGTTAAGTAGGGGCAACCTTACAACTGGTCGCAGCGGTACTCAAGTTCGGTGGAACTTTCGTTTAAGTGGGGGAGGATTAATTAAATTCATAAAATTTGGTAAAATTTAGTCCTCTGCTACTCACAAGAAGGTGTGTGTTCAGTTTTCCAAACCTATCCAAGACAGAAAAGTTTGAAAAAGTGTTCATTAAAGGAAATTTAGACCTAAGGGGGAAGCTCAGACAGACTTTTATCTTTTATCTTCCCAAGATTCTTTCTTTCTTCTCCTTCTCTTTCTCTTTGCAACAAGTTTTATTATCCGCGTCTGTAATTTACCTAAATAGGGTCATATGTTAATAATCCTCAAGAGTGTTTAATTATAATACTAAACTTGAGGGTAAATTTAAACCAAGGTACTGAGAAAATTCTCATACAATTTATAAGTAGACCCATTTTAGCGACTTAAAAGTACTATAAGGAATCATTGGGCAGGAGCACGAAGTGTCACTGAAGAGGATATAAATACTCTTGGCGAACAAATAGCAGTAGCCAAAATGCAAAATTCTGAGAATGTTGACAAACAACGCCATGACGTAAACCAGTCTGCAGCAAAAGATGGCGATAACACAGAAAGAACCACTGCTCTTTGTACCTAACATGCAGTCCCTAACAGTACCTAACATGCAAAATTCTGAGAATGTTGACAAAGGACGCAATGACGTGAGCCAGTCTACAGCAAATGATGGTAAAAACACAGAAAGAAGAAAAAGTAACTCTTCTGAAAATGCCAGTGACCTATACAAAGGCAGAAGCGGTACGAATAGTGACCACCATGGGATGGGTTATAAAAGTGTGTCTGGCATAAGCAGAGGTAGAGGAAAAGCATTTAACCTTAAAATAAATGACTTTGAAAAATATTACAAGACTCAAGGGATAGTATCTAATGAAGAATGGCCAGAGTTTATTCACAGCTTTACAAAGTCCTCTACCTACAACATTTCGACTCACTGGATACAAGTCTCAAGCTGAAGCTTCGCTTAGGATAATTAAAGGAAATTATTTTCAAGATTTAATGAAGGTTGAAGGTAAAGAACAAGTGGGTCCTAAAAATCTACCATGGTATCCTGACGATTTTGGCTGGCATCTTAATTTGAGCCGAAAAGATATTAGAAAAAATCAAACTATGTTTCGCTTGCACAACTTCCTAATAGCTGAAACGGCAACGGGTAATATTAGCCGACAGGAAGCTATTAGTATGATTCCGCCACTGGTTCTAGATGTCAAGCCACATCATAAGGTCTTAGATATGTGTGCAGCACCTGGTTCCAAGACTGCACAGTTGATTGAAATGCTACATGCAAATGGGGAAGATGTTATACCCTCCGGACTTGTTGTTGCCAATGATGCTGATAACAAGCGTTGTTACATGTTAGTTCATCAAACAAAGCGACTACAGAGCCCCTGTTTCGTCATTATTAATCATGATGCTACAGTGTTGCCAAATATTGAAGTTTCTCACGATGATGGCAAAAAGTTCCCATTGAAATTTGACCGATTTCTCTGTGATGTACCATGTTCGGGCGATGGAACTTTGAGAAAGAACTTCGATGTTTGGGCTAAATTCAACACAGCGAATGGAAACAATCTACACGGTATACAATACAGAATTGCCAAAAGAGGAATTGAACTTTTAGAGGCTGGAGGTCAGATGGTTTATTCAACATGCTCTCTAAATCCTGTTGAAGACGAGGCTGTAATTGCAAGATTGATTAAGTGGGGGAAAGGATCACTAGAGCTGGGGCATGCGTCAGAAAATGTGCACTCAGTTCCTCGTTTGTCAGTACGGATCAGAATCTTAACCCCAGTGTTAATTATCTTAATTCCACTTTCGTTCGATGTCATGATGTTTCTAATTCCAGAAGAACTAAGATAAATATTTTTCTTCTTGTCTTCAGTTGTACGGGAAAACAAATCCTTTGCATTTAATGAATCAAAACCATAGTAATCACGAATTTCAGGCCATATTGGTTCATCGTCACGAAAGTAAACAAAAGGATCTTCCTTAAATCCCCAGACACGTTTTCGCTTCTTATTAGGAGGTTGTTGAGTTGGTGGACCTTGGACTGCAGCCCATGGATCGCTTGGGTCTTTCTCCCAAGGAAGAGTTTTTACTTTCTTAATCAGAGCAACAAAGAAACCTCCCGTATCTTGAAGATGGGGCAATACTCAAATACACCTGTCTAAATGAAGGCTTTCAGCTTCTTCTAGTGCTGGAGGAAATGGATGAGGTCGAATCAAATTTGCATCTTTCTCGGGGACTTCTTCAAAATTCTTAAATTCTTTCATTTCCCTGTTCATAGGTATCCAATGAGATATCCCTTTTCTATAAAGAAGACTTGACGCTCATGCTTGATAGAATCCTGAGAAAGTGAGGATAAATGAGCATAAGCACCAAATTCAGCGTAAAATTAATGGACGTCTGTATTACACATATATTTTTTCTGTGAGTAAGACCTACCTTCAAATGTTGATGAAAACCCCATAATTACCCAAAAAAACCTGCTACTTTGGAAGTTTATATTTTTCGGCTGCCAAGGATTAGGGAGCCAAATATTATAGCAGAAGACTTAAATGAAAATATGTAGCAGAAAAGTCAGTAACAAGTAAGATATTTCTTAAAGATACTAAAGTAATATTTTTTATGTCTTAAAGTGACAGTTGTGACATTCATACTCATTATTTTTTTACCTTTTTATTTAAATTTGCTAATCCTTGTAGTACATAAAGTGAAAATTAAAGTCTTTGCAATTTCTCTTTTGGTTTGATGGAAGAAATTATACTTTATATCTTTTAAGATTTTTCTTTCAAAACTATTAAAATAATTGGCAAATTTTGTCAAAAAAAGTTAGCAAATTAAGCATGCAAGTAAATTAGAGTGCGTTTAAATTCGGAGTTTGCTAGAAAACTGGGACAGGGACCGGGAAGACAAGTAGTAATTGCTACATTTTCCACGGTTTTTCATTCTCTGGTTTTCTACGCAGTTCTGCAATCATCACGTTTGTCCTTCTAAAATTCAAATAGTGAGAAAGTCTCTTTATCTTACTATTTCTGTGGGTTTTTGAAAGCCTCTTTATCCTTTTTGGTAAGTACCATAGCTCCTTTATCAAATTAATTAAAAAAAAACTTTCCCAACTATAAGTTTTTCAATAAAGGCCATTTTAAACTTAAGCTCAGCAGATACAAATGCCTGTTAAACTTCAAACTCAAAAGGACCAGAAATTACTATTAAAGAATAAATGAAACCCAAAACAAACAGAAATTAATATAACAATCATAGCAGAAAACATACAACAAGTAATAATACAATTGAATAAATAGATCTTAAAGCGAGTAATGTTTAGATTGAATATGAAAATCAAGAATAAAACTAAAAAAATATTTTGCAATTGAAGTATAAATGAAACTTAAAACTAACAGAAATTAAATAAACAATGCAAACAAACATACAACAGGTATTAATGTAAATTAATAAATAAATCTTAAAACGAGTAAAACTTAAATTGAATATGTAAATCAAGCTTGAAACGAACAAAAATTACTAGAAACAAGAGTTTGGGTATCACCTCCCTCTCTCACATACATATCACACTCCTGCCCCAGGCCCTGGGGGGGTTGTGTCGACACAGGAGTTTTTCTTATCTGACCTTTGAACTATTTTTTAACGAATTGGCCATATGTAAAGGAGCTTTTGTTATATGATCTTTGAACTATTTTTTTAAAAAAAATGGCTATCTCAAATTTTTATCGGATGTATTTGGGGGAAAAGGGCGTGGGGGGAGCTAGTTGCCCTCTGATCACTTTTGACTCTTAAAAAGGGCACTAGAACTCTCGATTTTCATTCGAATGAGTCCTCTTTGAAGTTTATGCGACGATCCCTTCTATATGAAGTGCCTCTGAAGAAAAAATAAATCGAGCTTGGAGGGAGGCTGCCCTTCGATCTCTTTTGAGTCTTAAAAAGTGAACAAGAACTTTCAATTTCCAATCAAATGAGCTCTCTCCGAAGTTCATACGAGCATCCCTTCCATAAGAACCATATATATCCCTAGAGCATTACTCATAACACCTGCCTCTGGGTCGTGGGGGGCTGCGTCAACACAGGAATTTTTATTATCTGACCTTTGAACTATTTTTTAAGAAATGGCTATTATAAAACTTTCATCGGATGAGCTTGGGGAAAAAAGAGTGTGTAGGGAGGCAGGGGCTAGTTGCCCTCGGATATATTTTGGCTCTTAAAAATTGAACTAGAACTTTCAATTTCCAACCAAATGAGATCCCTCTGAAGTTTATACGAGTATCCCTTTCATAAGAACCGTATACGCCCTCAGGACAACACTTACAACGCCTATCTCCTGGGCCTTGGGGGGAGTTTTTGTTATCTAATTTTGGAAAAATTTCCAAAAAACTGGTTATTTTGAAATTTGTAGTGGATGAGTTCGGGGAAAAAAGGGCGCTGAGGGGGGCTAGTTGTTCTTAACTCTCTTGACTCTTAAAAAGTGAAATAGAACTTTCACTTTCCAATCATATGAGACCTCTATGAAGTTTATAATAGCATCCCTTTCATAAGAACCATACATGCCCTTAGGGCATAACTTAGAACGCCTTCCCTTGGGCCCGGGGGGGGGGCTTATATTAACACCGGATTTTTTCTTATCCGACCTTTAAACTATTTTTAACAAAATTTCTATCTAAAAATTTTCCTCAGATTGGTTTGGAAAAAGAAGGCGTGGGGGGGGGGGTGCCAGTTGCCCTTGGATCTCTGTTGACTATTAAAAAGTGAGCTCAAACTTTCAATTTCCAATCAAATGAGCCCTCCCTGAAGTTTAGATGAGCATCCCTTTTATAAGAACCATATGTGCCCCAGGGCAAAACTTACAACGCCTGCTCCTGGGTTATGGGCGGTTGTGACGACACCTGAGTTTTTTTATCTGACTTTCGTGCAATTTTTAACTTAATGGCTAATGGCTAATATCTCAAAATTTTTATTGGATGAATTTGTAGGAAAGGGGGCGTGGGGAAGGGGGGCTAGTTGCCCTCCAATCTTTTTTGACTCTTAAAAAGTGAAAAAGAACTTTTAATTTCCAATCAAATGAGTCCTCTTTGAAGTTAATACGAGCCTCCCCTCCATAAGAACCACATATGCCCCCAGGTCATAACTTACAAGGCATGCCCTTGGGCCCTGGTGGGTTTTGTTGACACGGAAATTTTTGTTATATGATCTTTGAACTATTTTTAACAAAATAGCAGTTTTAAGATTTAATCAGATGCATTTGGGAAAAAAGGGATTAAGCGGGAGAAGGGGAAGCTGGTTAACCTCCGATATCTTTTGATGCTTAAAAAGTGATCTAGAACTTTCGATTTCCAATCAAATGACCCTTCTCTGAAGTTTATTCGAGCATTCCTTCCATAAGACCCATATATGCCCCCAGGGCATAAATTCTAACCCTTACCCTGAAGACATTGGGGGGAGTGTCCTGCTTAAACCTAGTTTCTAGAACTTTCAACTACGTTGAACAAAATGGCTATATCAAAATTTTGACTGGATGTGTTTGGGGGAAATGGTGGGCGTGGAAGGGGTGTTAGTTGCCTTCCAATCACTTTCGACTATTAAAAAGGGAACTAGTCATTTAAATTTCCAATCGAATGAGCCCTTTCTAAAGTTTCTACGACAACACTTTCCATAAAAACCTTATATGCCCCCAGACCATAACTTACAACCCTTGCCCTGAGGGCTTTGGGGGGGGGGGAGTTGTTATCCTCAAAGACCTAATTTCCTGAATTTTCAACTATTTTAAAAAAATGGCTATCTCAAAATTTTGATTGGATGTGTTTGGGGAAAAGGTGGGGGTGAGAGGTTAGTTGCCCTCTAATAACTTTCTACTATTAAAAAGGGCACTAGCCCTTTGAATTTACAATCAAATGAGTTCTTTTTGAAGTTTCTACAACAGAGGTTTCTACAAAAACCTTATATGCCTCCAAGGCATAACTTACAGCCCTTACCCTGGCGGCAGTGGGGGAGTGTCCTCCTCAAAACATAATTTATATCTAGAAATCAACTACGCTGAACGAAATGGCTATCTCAAAAATTTTGATTGGATGTGTTTGGGGAACTGGTGGCCATGGAAGGGGTGTTATTTGCCTTCCAATCACTTTTGACCCTTAAAAGAGGCACTAGAACTCTCGATTTGCAATCGAATGAGCCCCCTTTGAAGTTTCTATGACAAACCCTTCCATATGAAGTGCCTTTGGGAAAAAAAATAATAAAACATTGGAGCCGTATGGCCTTTACTATAGGTGATGCTTTAGCGTTGCTTCTGATTTGTTGCTTGATAAGGCTTCAACCTGAACCTCCTGATTTTTGGTATACCAGCGCATTAATTGACATTTTTTGTAGCCTACCCGCCTACCCAGAAACAGAAAAATGGAGCAGTAGTAGCAGTCTACATCACCAAGTTTTCCAGTTCTCCGTCCTGATTGTCTAGCATACGCCGAATGTAGGCATGGCCCTAAAATTTAGTCTTTTTTGCCCCACTACAGAAAAGTCACATTAGCAAACCTGGCAATGTCCACATTATAAATTTCGAAAGGTTTTGCCGCGAGATTTGAGATTTTTTGAGGGCATCGAGGAAAACGGACAACGCGGTAAAATTAAAAAATTGTTGCCCAGGCTTATTTTCTAGACTATTTCGCATTCTGAAGTTTTGATTTCGGGTAAGAGCATTTACAATATTTGGATTAGGATTGATTAATGAATTTCCACCCTCTAATGGGGATTCTCCCAGGGGGAAATGTCAAAATTGGAACCAGCCATCCACAACAGACAAATCATACACAAACAGGATCAACATCAGCACTAGTAGGACTGTCTCCTCCACAAAAATTCTCACCACCACACATAGCATACTCACCATCTCACACCCAGCCATTTCCAGTATACTCTGGACAGCCCCATCAAACACCTATACAATTTCCTCACTCAACATATCAAGATACTCAAGGTCCCCCTACAGTTTACTATGCACCTCTGCCATATTCAAGTCATCAAGGTCATTTATATCATGAACCTCAAACCCAAAATTTACAATTTGTACCATCAGTTAAAACTTTAAGAGAAAACAATCTAGAAATAATAAGCAAATTTCTACTTTCTGCTGTAATATATATTTAGGAACGGAGCACAGTTGCCAAACGATAATTATTAAAAACGCCACAGATTACGTTGGCCTTCCGTTTTCTGCGTACTTTTGGTGATGATTTGTTCTGCGTACTTTTGGTGATAATTTGTGCAGAAGGGAGCAATATCAAACAAACAAGAGGCCGAGTTGGTACCAGTGGGATTTAATCCTTAAACTGCTGGGAATAGGTGATTTGAGTATTGCACTTCCCACATTTTGTCTACCTCAAGAACTTTCAGGGCAAAAAGAACTTCAAATTAGAAAATATATTGGCTGAGAAGTGTATTTAGAAAGCATATTGGCATATTATTCGCCAGGACCACAGAATACGAAGGTGTGTAACTTGTAGAAATTACATCCTTTGTGTTGACCTTGGCGTCCTTGAGAGTGGATCAAGTGAAATCTTAGAACAGTTTTTTGGAAATATAAATAGGACATAGACTATTTTATATACTTGCTGATCAGTTTTGACTATTCTTTTCATCGAATCCTGTGCAATTATCGAACTTAAGCTCGCGATAAAAGTGCCTACGTGACCGCCCGCCCACGTGCCTTTTTAAATTTTAACCCGGGCGCCAAGTTTTGATCGCTTGGCGTTGTACTGTGGTTTTGTTCTCAGCCGAGTTTTCAGCGAAGAAATAGAAGAAAATGCCGCCGAAAGTGTCAACAAACAAGAGAACCCGGGTAAGCCCAAAGAAAAATGAAGATGAGTGTGGTAGCTGTAGACGCGAACTTGATGGACAGTCCCAAGCTTTGTCTTGTGATGGTTGTGATAAGTGGCTGTGCATAGATTGCGTTGGAATCTCAAAATCAGAATACCAACTATTTTGCAAAATGACTGACAGCCTCACCTGTGAGTGGTTCTGTCCTGTGTGTAAGGTTACTGGGAATAGCAGC
Organism: Artemia sp. Qi Xiang Cuo; assembly: GCF_049724085.1. Classification (NCBI taxonomy): domain Eukaryota; kingdom Metazoa; phylum Arthropoda; class Branchiopoda; order Anostraca; family Artemiidae; genus Artemia; species Artemia sp. Qi Xiang Cuo. The sequence goes on along the minus strand of NC_142813.1, from coordinate 45,798,707 downwards.
CTTGGCTCAAATGCTACACAAAAGCTTATCGAAGCTACCGTTTCAAAAGCTGTGACCTCTTCTCTGGATCAGTTTCAGCAAGACCTTAAACAAGAACTGGGGAACATTAACAGCAAAATCTCTAACTTGGAAAGTGAGATCGCAGGCAAGTGCACCCTAGCAGAAGTTGAATCCAAATTAGAAGATATAGTTACTAGCAGGCTGAACCGGTGTCAGAGCGATACTACCAAGAACTTTGAAAGTTATGTTAGACGGATCATCCGTGAGGACAGAGAGAGACAGAAAAGGCAGCTCAACATCGTAGTTTACGGAGTTCCTGAATCATGTGAAGAGGCAGCTGATATTCTGATGTTTATTCAGGATCATCTTGCCCAGTCATACAATCTGCCCTCTGTCAAAATCTTGAAGCCGCAGCGGCTCGGGAACAATCCACCGAAACCAGGTGACCGACCTAGACCTGTCCTCTTCCTCACTGATAACTACAAGATAAAAAAGGAGATTGTGATTAAGTCGAGGGAGCTGAAGGGTGCTGTGCAGTTTCACTTTGACCGCACAAAGGCGGAAAGGGAGAAACGAAAACAAATCCAAACTTCAAAAAACGGGGCAGCGACGGAGCACTAATGTGCCCACTGCCTGCTGAGGATAGCCCATATGTAAATAGTTTCCACAGTTGTAGTAGTGTCGATGATAGTGATTCATTTAAGAGTGGCAATAATAGTTGTGCTTTCCATTCATGCTCGAGCCCTAGCTCATCAGACATTAGTTTCAAGAGTTTGCCAAAAGTGATACATTATAGTAACCCTCCACAGACTAGTCAAAAGAAATTATTGAAGCTTTTTTACACGAACATTGATACAGTGACAAATAAGCTTCCTGAACTAAAACTTACAACTACTGCTGAAGAATACGATGTGTTGTGTATCTGCGAGCTGACCCCCAAGAACTCTACTACCCCACTGGAAGATGATCATATCATGATCCCCGGATATCGCCTGTTCTCGAATCTCTCAACTCACCCCAGAAGAGGCGTTGCTGTGTATGTGAAGGATGTATTACAGGTCAGAGATTTGACTTTGAATCATGATTAGTCCCCATGGGTTGAGAGTGTTTTTGTTAATATTGTTATTGGGGGGAAGCCACTTCTAATAGGATGCGTTTATAGAAGCCCAAGCAGCCCAGATGCCGCTGCCTCTTATGGGGCTCTTACTCAATTAGCTGATCATGCATCTAAGCATTGTAACCAAGATTTTATTTTAATTGGTGATCTAAATATGCCTGATATTTTGTGGGTGGATGGAGCAGGTTACCATCAAAGTTCAACTGCAACTAACCCGTTTGTTGAATATTTAGGCAACAATAATCTGTACCAATTAATTGATCAGCCAACCCGTTACAAAAACAACCAGATACCATCTCTACTAGACTTGACAATCACTAACAACCCAGGACTGCTAGTGAATACTGATTACCTGCCCCCCATTGGCGCTAGCGATCACCTCTGTATTTCCCATGACTTGCTAATAAGTCAACCACCAAACAACTGCACCAAACGAACGTATACCGACTACAGCAGGATCAGGGAAATACTACAGGCGGTTGCATGGGATCAAGTGACTAACAGTGATGATATAGAGCAAGCCTGGCTAAATTTCAAGAACGCCGTCCTCCATGTTGAGCAGCTTTGTACTTCAACGTCTTTTGTCAAGGCACCTAGAACACTGCCTCACATAGATCGACCCATTAAAAGAGCCATGAACAGGAAGAAAAAGGCACTTTCGAAGTACAAGAAGTGTGTATGCACACGACACTGGGAGCATTATGCCAGAGCCAGGTATAAGTTGAGACATCTAACTAGGCATTTTATGGCAGAATATGAGGAGAAGATAGCCTTTAGTATAAAGGAAAACCCTAAACGATTTTGGAGGTATGTGTCCAAGAAAGATAAGAACAGGCGATCAATACCATTCTTATTCAACGCTGAAGGGAAAAAGTTGGAAGACCCAGAAGCTATAGCAAACTTGCTTAACACTACCTTCGCTTCGAACTTCTCCTCAGGCTCATCAGATGAACCCTCATGTCCTGACCCCAGACATATCGAACATCTTATGCCGAAACTCATCATCACGACTGAAGAGGTTAAGAAAAGACTATCAAAGCTGGACCCTAACAAAGCCAAAGGACCAGACGGCATCCATCCCAGGCTGCTCAAAGAAATCTCTGATATAGTCACCGAACCGCTCTGCTCCTTGTATAATCTGTCTTTGAAGACAAAGAAACTACCACCTGATTGGCGTACAGCAACAATAACTCCAATATTTAAGAAAGGTTCCAGAAGCCAGCCAGAGAACTACCGGCCCATAAGCCTTACCTCAGTCGTTGCTAAGCTGATTGAAGGAATGGTCAATGATGCCGTTATAGCTCACATGACAAGGAATGGTCTCCTTTACAGCGGCCAACATGGCTTTAGAAAAGGAATGTCCATTGAAACGAACCTGATCCAAGCTTATGAATCAATCACTGAGGTTATCGAATCGGGATCCCCTGTAGACGTGTTCCTACTGGACCAGGCAAAAGCCTTTGATAAAATGTCCCACCGGTACCTGATGATTAAACTGTCAGCATATCACATTGATGTAGACGTAGCCCAGTGGATCCATAGCTTTCTGTCTGATAGAATCCAGATTGCTGCAGTCTACGACCACAACGGAAACCTCGTGTACTCGGCACCAGTAAATGTCAGAAGTGGTGTTCCACAGGGAACTAAGTTGGGCCCGACTTTATTCAACCTCTACATTAACGATGCTCCTGAGGTTGTCCAGAATCTGCTGGAACTATATGCAGACGATTCCAAACTTTTTGGACCTGCCGCTTCTGACGAAGACTGCAATGCCCTGCAACAAGACTTAACAAACCTCTGCCAATGGGCCTCAACTTGGACACTAGAGTTTAACCCAAGCAAATGTAAAGTTTTACATCTTGGACTGAACAACCCTTGCCATAGCTACCATATGTTGGACTCTACTGGTGCTATAACACCCATCCAAAGCGCAGAGGAAGAACGTGATCTCGGGGTAATCATAGATAATAAGCTGAAGTTCCATAGTCACTGCCGAACTCAAGCCGCAAAGGCAAACAAGATCCTAGGCCTAATCAAGCGATCAGTGACTAGTCGCCACCCCAGGGTCATTAAGAAGCTTTACACAGCCCTTGTCCGCCCTCATCTTGAGTTTGGGATGGCAGTTGCAAACCCCCACTTTAAATGCGATACAGAGTTGCTTGAAAAAGTCCAGAGAAGAGCTACTAGGCTCCCATTTGCCAACCAACAAATCCCATATGAGCAACGCCTAGAAAAGCTTGATTTGCAAACTCTGACCTACCGTAGAAAAAGGGGGGACGTAATTTTGGCATATAAGTTGATGAACAGCAGTGTTATCAAGCCCATTCTCGAACAGGACCAGTCTAGCAGAGCGCGAGGTAACCCCATAAAACTCCGCCAAAGATTCAGCAGAAAGCGTGAGAAATACAACTTCGTCACCAATCGCGTTGTTCCGTTGTGGAATTCACTGAGCGATTCAACTGTTTCCGCAGCTTCAGTTAACAGCTTCAAGACTGGCGTTGACCATGACTGGAGGAACAAGCCATGGAGGACGCAGTGGGATGAGCCTGCATCCACCACTAGGGTCTATTAGTGTGTGATATTCAACTGTCCCGTATACGTGTAGGATGTGATGATCCACTAATGAATTGTGCAACGAACTCCTGTCAATACTACCTGGCGACATCTACAGGTTCCTGCAACCTTAGTCGCTAGAAGATGCGATTTAAGGTAATTTAAGGTAGTAAGTGTCCACAATAGATTTTCAGGGTTGTCAGTTGATTATCCTCCCCTCCCCTAGGAAGAAGAGGAGGACATCACAAATGTTGTAAATCCTATGGAGGCTGAAGGGATCAGCGATTTACTGAAAAGAAATGGTAAGAGAAGTGGCTCACCTCTTGAGCAAGAAACTTCTAAAACTGTTAAACCTCCTATAGTTGAAAGATTTCCAGAGAAATTCAGAGCTAGAAATAACAGAATAGAGGCAGCTAGTGAGTTTATAAGCAGTGAATCAGGGACTAATCTAACAGTGGTTTTCACCTCACAGGTAAAACTTCCATCAGACAGAGCAATCACTCTAGAACTTAAGAAAATTCTCCAAACAGAAAAATTTGACTTTTACTCAAACTATGATAGAAATAGACTATCAGTATATGTTCAATCACAAACTGCATTGGAGACTTTAATGAAAATTCAGAAGCTAGATGTTGTTGATGTAGCACCTGAAGAGAAAAGACAGGTCAGCTATGGTGTAATCAAGCAAATAGCACTAGATTATTCAAAGGAAGAACTGCTGACAGACCTCAGGGTAGAAACTAATATTGAGATTAAGGAATTAAAGAGGTTGAAAAGATACAACCGAGAGACCAAAAAATTAGAAGATAGCATGAGTATTTGTGTTGCATTTGAGAGTAACTCTCTTCCCCAGTCTATTTGGCTATATGGAAGAAAAAGAAGTATTGAGAGATACAACCAACCCATTATTCAGTGCTTTAAATGCCAAAAGTATGGCCACACTCAAGAAAAGTGTAGGTCGCCACATGCTGTATGCTTGAGATGTGCAAACAAACACTCTTCTAATGATTGTCTCTTAAAACTAGAAACCAAAGAGTCAGGAAAATACCAAAAGTATGTCTGTACCAAATATGGGAAAAACCATTCAACAACATCTGGTAGCTGCTCAGCACACCAACAAAACCATGAAATCATAAAAATTGCAGTTCACCAAAATATACCAATGAAAAGAGCAGCTAATGCATACCGGAGATATGCAGATGCACTGAACAAGAAGGCTGTGAAAGAGCCACACCCCCTTGAACCAAAAAACACCCTTCAACAGCTAGTGTTATTTGTATCCAAAGTGCCAGAAGTGATACACATCAAGGAATTAGAAATGAAAGATAGGATAGTGAAGTTATGTCAACTTATGCACTCACTGTTCAAAGTTGAAATCAATGTAGAAGAAGTTTGGAATCTAGCAAATAAACCAGAATGAAGTTGCTATCTTTTAACATCCAATCTATTATGAAAGGCAAAAAGGATTTATTAGAGTGCTATTTAGAAAAAGAAAAAATTGATGTTGTATGCTTTCAAGAAAGATGGCTACAACCCCAGAATTCGAGGAGACTTAGAAATTATTAAGTAATAAGAAAAGATAGAGCAGAACGGTCAAGAGGAGGAATATTAGTGTGCATTAAAAAGTCATTAATGTTTCAAAAACTAGATATTGAAGACATCACAAGTTCTAAAATTGAGATGGAAGCTTGCCGAGTATTCCTGGGTAAGAGGGATACAATAGTTATTGTTAATATATATAACCCCAATGGAAATGAGCCACAAACAGAGGACATTTTCAATAAAGTGAAAAAAGTGATTAAAGCCAAAGAGCCTTTTATTATTACTGGTGACTTTAATGCCCATTCAGATGCCTGGTGTTTATGTGGATCTCATAATCGTAGTGGTAGAGGTATCCTAAGTGCTCTGGATAAGAATGATGACATTGGCCTAGTGACCCCACTTGGACTTCAAACTAGAAGAAACCCAATTACAGGAGTATACTCTACCATTGTTCTGACATTATCTGCAGTAGCAATAATCAATCAACTAAATATAAGTTTAACTCCTGAACCAACCTTAACCAGTGATCATGAGCCAGTGGTAATTGAGTATAAAGAATCTATACTAAGAAGTCAAACCCCACCAACACGCCCTACCTTTAAATTGAAGAAAGTTAACTGGGATTACTTCCAGGAAGAACTTACAAGGATAAGTCTTGAAGAAGAACTGGCAACAGTTATGACTACAGAGAAGAAAATTGAAAGATTACAAGATCTACTGATGGAAGTGGCTAAGAAGACTATCCCCAACAAGACTAGGAATGAACCAATATGGTGGAATGAACAGTGTAGCTTAAATAAGAAGAAACTAAACCAAGCTTCAAACAATTACAACAAGATTCTGACAATTGAAAATTATAGAAAAAAAATATTGGCCCAGGCAGAAATTAGAAAAACAATAAATCAAGCTAAAGCAGAATCTTGGAAGCATTTTGTTTCAAATCTCAACTTCAGGGATCCATTTGGAAAAGTGTATACCTTCATAAGAAAGATGAATAGGAGAGAATTGTACCACCATCCGCAGGGGCCAACAACCTACCAAGGACAAGTGATTGCTGATAACAAAACAAAAGCTGAGGCAGCAGCAAGTCATCTCCACCAGACAATAGGTAAGAAAGATCCATTTGAAGGAACCAGCCCACATTCAACAACTTTCACTAAGGCAAGAAAACTTTCTATGCAACAGTCAGTATCAAATTACAACAAACCCTTCTCAAAATCAGAATTTGAACTTGTTCTAAAGACACTACCAGAGACTTCATCTGGCAGTGACAACCTATACCCTGTTTTCTTTAAAAGGTTGACTGACAAATAGAAGGATATTATGCTACAGCTCATCAACAAATTGTGGAAGGAGGGCAATTTCCCTACAATTTGGAAGAATGGCACATCTATCATGATCTTAAAACCAAATAAACCACACAAAGCAGAAAATCATTGTTTTATAACTCTGCTCCCAGTTGAAGGTAATATATATGAAAGGCTAGTAAAGGAAAGACTGAGATTTGCAATAGATGAAGCTAACCTGCTGCAGGATATTCAGACAGGTTTTCGCAGAGAGAGAAATACAGTAGATAACCTGATCAGGATGCAGAGAGACATCATTGATGCACTTGATAATGGCAAAGTAATGATTGCAGTGTTCTTGGATGTTAAAGGAGCTTTTGATAATTTGGTTCACAGACAGATACTACAAGGTTTATCTAGAGCAAAAATTAATGGAAATTTGATGAAATTCACACTGAGCTACCTGTCAGATAGAAAAATTGCTGTGACTGTAGGACAAGAAAGATCAAAGGAAATTGAGGTGGAAAGAGGTGTTCCACAAGGAAGTGTTCTTGGACCAGACTATTATAATGTTGGAGAATTTGATATCCCTCTAGAAGACAATAACTGCAAAGGAGGAATCTTTGCTGATGATAATAATACTTGGACAATCCAAAACACAGTGGAAGAAGCAGAAAAAGTTGTCCTAGAAACATTAGACCAAATAGAGTTATGGTCCCTAGGAATAGATCTTGATTTTGAACCATCTAAAGCTAAAGTTATGTTGTTCACATCTAAGAGGAATATTAGGCCTCCCCTACTTACTCTATTTGGAGAGGAACTGCTTGTAACCAATTGTCATAAAGTCCTTGGAATACACATTGATAATAAACTTCAATTTAGTCAACATGTCAAATATCTAAAAGAATCCTGTGCAAAGCAACTGAAGTTGATGAAGATGCTTTCATGTGGGAAGCATGATGTCAACATAGTTACAGCAAGACAATTTTATATCAAATACATAAGACCTAAAATTGATTATGGGAGTTTGATATACAGCATTGCCCCAGAATCTACACTCAGAAAACTTGATACAATACAGAATACAGCCCTAAGATTGGCATTTGGAGCCCACCAGAGCACCCCAATTCCTTTTCTCCTGGGTGAGTCTGGAGTGAGAACACAAGACGAGAAAAAATGCTTATAGTTTACATGAACCATCTATGGAAAGCAGACTTTAATCACCCAGTTAAGAAATTGATAATTAAACCTGGTCTGACCCACACTAGAAATCACCATAGAAAAAGGAAACAACTAAATCCTTTTGAAAAATTTGAAGAACTACTAACTCAGCAAGGTAAAGAAGTACCTATTACCCAAATGCTACGTTATGAAAAACCACCAAAATTCCCCCATGGGATTAGGTTCAGATTGATTGTCAGATTGATTACTTGGAAAAAGTGGAAAATAACCCCCTAATAATGAGATATGAAGTCCTCTCAGTTTTGAATAGCCAGTACCAAGAATATATTAAAATATATACAGATGGTTTAAAAATAAATGGTTTAGGAGTGGGTTGTTCAGCAGTGGTTCCAGAATTAAATACAGTGATAACAAAGTCACTAAGTAAAGAATCAACGGTTTTTGAGGCAGAAATAAAAGCAATTGAAAGTGCACTAGAATGGGTATTGAGGAAAACTAGTGAAAGTGATGAAAACCAATCTAAGTTCCTCATATGCAGTGACTCAAAATCTGCCCTCCAGTCCCTAAAGAATTTTCCGAATAAACAAAATGATGAAGTCCATAAGTGCTATAGTTCAATTCTGAAGATTGTTGGGAAAGGAATAGTGATACAATTTTTGTGGTGTCCAGCCCATGTGGGGGTGACAGGTACTGAAAAAGCAGACAAATATGCCAAACTGACAGCACAAAATATGACCCTTACACCTCCTACAGAAACATATAAACAGATTAGAGAGATGGTTAGAAAGATTTACCAAAAACATTTTGAGGAAATGAGGGATAATAGTAGTAATATAGCTCTTACCCAGAAAAAGAAGCCTGGCTTTGATATGAAAAATTATAGTAGATTAAAAAGAAAATATGGTTGCTTAATGTTCCGTTTTTGGTCATCCCATGTAGGTATTAAGTAAAGGTTGTTTATCATAGTCAAAACTGATAGTCCTCAGTGTGATAATTGTAGTGATATAGAAAGTATTTTCCATTATGTTGTAGAATGTGAGGAATATGAAAATTTGAGAAAAGAAATGATGAATTTGTGCAAAGAGGAAAATTTAAGACAATTTTCAGTAGCACTTGCATTAGGAATTTTGATTGATGATGAGTCTTTGAAGTATAGGAAGACAGACCTGTTTATTAAGTTTATACAGGAAAGTGGTAGAGAAAAAGATTTTTATCTGATGGTGATAGTAATGTAATTGCTGTATTGTCAGTGTTGAAAAAGGGATTGATATTGTGTGTATAATAGGTTGATTGATGGTTTTAGCAATGATATATGTCCATGTTAAAAAAAAAAAAAAAAAAAAAAAAAAAAAAAAAAAAAATCCTACTATAAAGGAAGATTGTCTTTTCTTTTTAGATTGAAGCTGAGTTGTATTAATTATTGCTGTATTGAAAGTATTTGCAGCTAAAGGCGTTGTGCTGAGAAGGAAGAAAATTAGTCATATTGAAAGAAGTCTCAACTGACATTGCTGTCAAGAGGAGACTCAAATCTCTCAGTCAGTCAGAGATTTTTTGAAGGATTAACAAACTTTTCTCACCAGACAAGAGAAGAGGGTTAATCAGCCATCATCAAGAATTAACAATTATAGCTGCGTCTTAAAAGTAAGGTATGTTTAAAATGTCAAAATTCTAGTTGAGGGGCCTCTTGCTAGCCTATTTTGAATTGGCTAGTAGCCTAATGAATTGAGTTAGCCTAAATGACAGTTTCAGTAATGAATCCAGGACCTAGACCTAAAAATACTCGATTAAGGTGTTCTCAAGCCACTTGTTCTTTCCTTAGGCTATTTGTTGGGCTTAGAAGATTGTATAGCATAGATAACTAGGCTGATGTAGTCTAGGCTATAGGGGTATTAATGCTCAATTGGGGCTGTTGAGAAGGAAATATGTTAAGAAAACCATCTTATTCTATAAAAGGCTATATTGAAAAATTTTGGTGAACACATTTTAAAGCTAGGCTACTCACACTATAGGGGGAAGGCTCAATACTTGGGACCATATTTTTGATTTGCTTCTTACTCCTTGACAGTTTGCAGTGCAGTAACAAAAAAATTTTCAGCATCATCTGCATTAATCAAGGAAGATTTTAGCAAGTTTTCAAGTTGTGAAATTAATTTGTTTTCAAGAAAATATGTTCTTTTGACAACTAACCATTTTGTCCCAAGTAGGCTATAGAACTGGGCACCAAAGATGGGACAAGTGGAAACCATGCTTGGGACAGACAATAAAAACATTTATTTGATGCAAAACTCAGTTATTTAATAGAGATAACATATAAAATTAAAGAACAAAACACAGCTGGATGAACAAGGTTAAACCAGAAGTTCAAATATTCACAACATGTTAAATGGTGACAAATCAAGGGGAAAGACAAAATGTCCAACCTGTCTTTTGGTCTGTCCAGAAGGCTTTGGCAAGATCATCACAATTTCAGTAGAACTATACCAGTATGAAGCATCAATGGGGATGAATTTCAAAAATGGAGCAATCCTCTTGAAACTACAAACCTGTACTTCTTTTTCCTCTGCCATTTTTGAAACAATTTCACCAACACTATAGGGGCGTTTTTTCACTCATCAGTGTCCTAAGATCTTACATCTTTAGTCAGAAAATGCTTAAAAGTGAAATCTTTGAACAAAGATCTTACATCTTTGGTCATTTTTGTGCAAATGTCTTTCATCACTCTGCTCTGATCAGAAGTATGAGAACAATGATGAGTAGATCATCACAGTTCTCTCATCATTGTTCTATATGGCAAGACAGTGACAGTCTTCACACTTTTTGCTAACATCAGTGAGCTGTAAGATCTTAAAACAAAGATGAGTTAAAAAATGATAATCTTTGCAGAAAGATGTATGATCTTAGTGCTAAAAAATTGACCACTTTCCTTTTTTGGTGTCCTTTTCAAGTACTAAGACAAAGTTTCATAGCACCAAATTTGGTAAATTTGCAGGTGGTACAATGATTTAGCTAGGATGAAAGTGAAAATGTCATTTTATGCTATTTCATAATAAAATAATTGCTTCTGTTACAAATTGCATCTTGAGCCCTCAAAGGAGCCCCAAAAGTATTTTATATGAATTATGAAAGAGCATAAAAAAGCATCAAATGATGTTTTCACTTTCATCCTAGCTAAATTATATGGCCCATTGTTAATTTACCTTGAACTTTACACTACCACCCCCCTAATGTGCAAATATATACCCTGAATTGTTGACAGCAAGTTTCAAATTGCAAGATTCAGTGCTATTTTTGTCAATGGCATTTGAAAAACTTGAAATGGTAGGAAACCGGTTTGATTTAAGTTAACTTATAAATGAGACTAGAACTACTATAAATAAGCATTTTGGAATATGTTATTATTTAATAGCTTGTTTCCACACCAGTTGTAGGTTTTTAACCACTTATAAATTACTTAACTTCTGATTATAGCTTCTTTGCGTGGCTACAAAATGAAACATCTTCAGGCCCCTTTAAGGGCTCAAGATGCAATTTGCAACAGAATTGATTATAACATGAAAGAGCATAAAAAACCATCAAATGACATTCTCACTTTCACCCTAGCTAAATAATTGTGCCACCTGCAAATTTACCCCAAATTGAGGGTTTCTCTCAGCTGAAGGTCCTTCCTGAGCATCTGGTTTGATTGGTTCAATCAAGTCCAAAATATCTTCCAAGCTACTTCTACTTTCAGTGAAAAAGGACTGCCTAGGATTTTTTCTTTTTTAATGAGTGTTTTTGAGAGCTCCCTTAGATTTCCTGGTTTGTCAAAGTGCAGTCCCCTCCTCAATCTTCTTCTTTTTGGGAGTATCTGTCAGTATTTGACAGACCCCTTTCAGTGGGCCTTTGGTTATGACCTTTCTGGGATGAGCTTTAGGATGTGGTCTTATTGTGGCAGGCAAAACACTGTGGTTTGAAGTGCAGGGGATTCCTAAGTCATGAGGGGCTCCACCCTACTCTTCTGATTCTGAGGATAGCAAGTCTTCATCTCTGGGCTCTGACGCAGGCTTACTCAGTAGTCTACTGGTGACAGCTGATGGTGAAGAATTGTTGTTGACAAAAATGTAATCATTAAATAGGCAATTATGTGTTACTCAAAACCCTGCAGTGGTTTTGGTTTGGGTAACTGAAAGTAGATAAGTAACACCTAGAAACTGTAGAATTTTGTACAGAGAAACTGGAATGCCTGGATTGTTGACCATCCAGTTTCTGTAACATGTTTGGAGACAAGGTCAAGAGGATTACATGATTATCATGATGCCTGGATAGCTTCAACTTATAAATAGGACTCATGATTACCCATAATAATTAACTGTGGCTTGTCTTGGCTGGACAGTGGCAATGAAGTGAAGCAGAAGCTCGTTGAATACAGAAGCCGAAGTCCAGCCACTGTTGCTAACACATGCAGCAGTACCAGGCGGAGCCCCTAGAGTAATCCTTGGTGTTGTCTTTTTCCTCGGGAAGACAAGTATTGGTGGATCTGAGTTTCCAGCTGCTGAAACAAAAGCAAGAATAGTTGTGGTCTGACCCCTCTCAGCAGAAGTCACCCTTCCAACTTGATGAACTCCTGTCTGATGGAGAGAGAGAGGCACACCTGGTCATGACAACAGAAAGCTTGGAAAAGAAGGTCCCAAAATTGTAACAAGAGAGAGAGAATGCATAATGCAAAATTTTTCAGCAAGTCCAGAACAAAAGAAGAGAAGGGGGTAAATGTCCCCTCCTTGTCTACGCCCATGCATGGGACATGTCCCAAGTGCCCATACTTGGGACAGTCCCAAGTACAGAACCTTATATGTCACTGCAATCATGAATTTTTTTTCAACAATTATGACAAAAACACTGATTCTAGTTCATAAAGATAATAATTGACAAACCAGAGCCAATAAATGATTACTGTAAACCTAGCATTTCCCAAGACAGTTCATGGAACTCCACAAAAAATGTTGATGCCTAACCTTAAATTTTTGATCCTTCCACAAAATAACAAAATGGCTGCTGTCAATTTCAAACTTCTGCAAATGCCATCTGATAGAGAGGTACTTCCCTCCAATTATTTGGGGATTTTTTTGCTAGATGTCTTCACGGTATGTGACCTCTGTCCCAAGTATGCGACCTTCTCCCTACTTTAGCCCCATCCCACCCTTTAATAGCCTAGTCAAAATGGTACTTGTATGATAAACTCCCTACCACTCAAGTTGTCCATTCATTGATGCATTATAACTAGACCCCAGCGTCGCGCCGATGAGGGAAGACTGGCGGCGGTGGGGCCAAAAATAGCGCACCACGCCGCGCCGCCGGTAAGATGTCGGCGGCGCGCTGCCGGCTAGATGTTGGTGGCATGCTGCTGGCATGATCAATGTTGACTGCAAACATTAATGTTTTCATCAGTCTTTCTCAAATCACAGCTTAAATTTACAACAGATTTGAGCCTATTCATGAGTTCAAAAATTCACAAGTTGCTGGCTGACAACTGGTCTTCTTTGTTTATTCATCAAGACAAGTAGAAATCTGGTAGAAACAAAATGGCTGTGACGTTTCAGAACCCTTCCATAATACAAGTAGTTGAAGTATCTATTAGCTATGTATTCTTAACGTAAATAATTATCAAAATTAGTAGTTTTTTTCATCGAGCATTACTGCACACAAAACTTCAAATACCTTATCAAAAAGTTTGTCACTTACTTGGATAAAAATTTGGAGTATAAGTTTGAACTAATAAGCTTAATTTTTCATACTGTTCTTTGTCTGAATCTTTTTTGTCATCTTTTAAACAGTATAAATCCGCGACGTTTATATTGATTGTTTTTTTTTTGCTCTTTTGGATTCCTAAGAAGCCATCTTGCTTTAAAACTAGTTTTTAGAAACAATTAAAAAAATGCATTTTAAAGTTTTTTTTTTTTGGCTTCTTTATAGAATATATGTCATGTAGGCTAAGGCTGAACTGCTGCTTTTTTATTGGTTTTGGCTGCTCTTTTGGATATTATTAATTTTTTTGGGGGGATTCATTCCAAATTATAAACTGATAAATACCTAATATCAGTCAAATTATAAACTGCATCTAAAAGGAGTAGATTTATCAAATTGAAAAATACATGATGAACACTTCACATGAAAACATTTCAATTACAATGAAACAAAAAACGCTTAATGGTTTATTTGGTATGAAGAAAAATGAAGTGCCAGCTATTTTCTTTGGTAAAAAATGAAGAGCTCATCCGTTTTAAATGTAATTAAATTAAATAATATGCAGACTGAAGTAGCTCCATTAAGATTTTGGGATTTTCATCCTAGTTTGTCACTTTTAATCCAAGCAAAATGTTAGGACACTTAGTGTCAGTTATTGAGTTTAAGCTTTGATTTCCAAATGCTCACAAAAATTACCAAATTCAAGAAAGTTGCAACAATAAGTCACATTTGGTCAAAATACTCAAAGACTCCCCTTTGATCCCCACCCAGGCTCAAAGCTTCTGCTATGGTTATTTCCATGGAAATCTCCAAATAGTTTCTTTTTAAAATAGCTTTTAAGCGTAGTTAGGGGTATTTAGCCTTTTTTGCTTTTCTTCAAAGCTTTGAAAAAAGTGTTATAATATTCCAAATGTTAAATTTGTTTTATTTCTGCATATTTTTGGTAAACATTTTTGGGGTAATCAAATTTTTTAATCCACTGTAGATACTTCAGAACATTGCAACATCTATTACCCTGAGGTAATAAGACTGTCAAAGACTCCTCCTTAAACCTCCCAAATTGAAAGCTTTTATTATGACCTGGCCTTTTAATGTAACTTGGGCACTTGACAAAGGGCGCCATTGTCACTCAAGCGCAATGTTAGGTGGGGATGTTGATATCGCTTTCGTCACACCAATTCGTTTTAGTGTGAATCTGCCTGGTACTTATGAATGAATGTTTTCAAAGTAAACCCGTTTCATCAATGAGAAAAAAAACAGGTTGGACACATATGTCCCTTTTCCTTTGGACAACAAACCATGCAAGTGCTGTATCAAGTATAACTCACAAAAACCTTGTTAATTTTTGTCAACTTTTTGGCATCCCTGCTTTCAATAAAAAAAAAATCAAGGTACTGTCACTTAAATATAATACCTCCCTATGCCCCCCCCCCCTCTGGATACCATCTTGATAGAATACCGTCTCTGCTTAAATAAAAAAAAAAATAATTAACTTATTGGCACCCCTGCTTTAAAAAAAAACGAGGTATTATCACTTATATATGATAGCTCACTACCCCCCCCCTGGGACACCATGTTGATAGGATGCCATTTCTGCTTTAAATTAAAAAAAAATTAACTTTTTGGGATCCCTGCTTTCAATAAAAAGAAATTCGAGATATTATTTAAATGAAATACCTCCCTACCCCCCCCCCCCTCCCCTCTGGATACCACCTTGATAGGATACCTTCTCAGCTTTCATTAGAAAAATAATTTACTAAATAATTAACTAGGTCACTGTATGTTTCAAACGAACATGTAAAATAACGTTAACAGCTTAGTGTTCCTTGAAAAAAAATTGAGGGTATGAGTAAAGGGGTACAAAGACAACAACAAAAATGTCAAAATTATTCAGATATACCTCAAATTACTGAAAAACTGAGCCATAGATTTGCCGTGGCATTCAATGAGATCCAAAGAATCTAATTAAAAGGGAGCATACACAAAAGCCAAATTAGGTCAGTAGCCTATGAGAAATCGCAAAATACCCAAGACAATGAACAAGTCCTAATGGGGGGCCCTTGGTCTATCAAAATATTTCAACGGTTTCCCAGGGACTTCAATATCATTTTCTTCTGTCTCCACTTTAAATGAAAAAAATAATTATATTTTTGGCATCCCTGCTTTCAATAAAAAAAATGAGGTATTATCATTTAAAAATGATAGCCCCCTACCCCCCCCCCCCCTATAGGCAATAATTTACAATTTGTTTATGAAGCATATTTTTGGAGTAACTTCCGTTTCAATATTTAATTCCCAAACCTTGTAAATAGTGTAGTATATAGTTAAATTTTGTCTTAATAAAAGGTTTTTTTTTTTGGGGGGGGGGGGGGTAAACAAGTTTAAGAAAGAATATTGTATTCTATCAGGGTTCAACAATTGAGTATTAAACATTAAGAAAATATTATCTAAAAACAGCAAAAAAAAATCTGCAAATTTACAATTAAGCTGTAGAAACAATCTGTCGGCTGTCAATTTCAAAATCCAACTGAAGGCTGGAGCTGTATAGTAGTGATTGCATTCTATAATTCTATTCAACTGGAAAATAAAATTCTTGACTACAAATGATGTAAGAAATAGCGATTAGGAAACTGCATTCGAAACTCATTTCATACTCATTCATACTCACTTAAACTCATTTCATAAAGACGATTCTTTTTTTATCTACATATGAAGAACTGTGTATACTACAATATTTGCAATTGCATATTGCATCTGTCTGGTTTTTATGCAAAGTAACAAAAGAGACGAAAATTAATGAGCAAGAGTGTAGTGAAGAATTATGGTATGCAAATTAATATTTGGCTGGGAAAGTCACTGGTGATAAATTGCTAGGGGTGGCACCTTGATTGAGTGATTCTCGGGAAACCAAATTTTGTTTCGGGGTGACGCATAGATTTTTGGAAAAATACCCGAAAATTCGGGGATAGTGCAAGTCCTGCTTGATTTCTAATCAGGCAAATCGAAATACTAAACCACATGAGAAGAAAAAGCTCCGACTTTGCGGTTGACGCAATAAAGAATTGCCGCAAAATAAATTTGAAGTCGACCGAACGCCGTCGCCTCTGCCGGCGGCGGCGTGCCTGCGGCACGCCGGCGGCGGTACGACACTTCGGTGGTGTTTGACCGGCCTCTCGTCGGTGGAGTTCGATTGATCCGTCGGCGCGGCGCCGGGGTCTAATTATAACACTATTCTTTATAGTTTATTTCAGCTTAGTATAAGACAAGACAAAGAGAAGTGATAGAATAGATAGAAAATATATAATTTAAGCTTTATATTTGCAGTTTAGTAGGGGTTGGGGGTAAAGTATTTGGACTGTGTGAAGTTAAAAAACAATTCTTACTCCATAATATGTAAAAAAATTAGGCTTGCAGACCTGCTATACTTTACCCCCTCCCTAGGAGCTAAAGTAATCACATGTAGGCTAAAGTAATCACATTAGACTAATACTTAATTCCCTATTCAATGCTCTTTCCTATTTATAATCTTCCCTTAAGTGACAATTTCACCCCTATCCCTAGTAAAGCTACATGTATCCATACACTAGGATAAAGGCACTGATGATTCAACAGGGCAATTTTGGAACCACTGTCAAAATTTTACTGCAAAACAGGATAACTCTGCTTGACTTTGAACACCATCTCTTGAAGCCTTCATTATACTTTGCAATGCAAACATGGGCACTATATCTAATACACCCAGATAAGAGAAGAATATTCAAATCAATCAGTTCTCTCTTTTCAATACAAAATGATATCCTGAAATTTTTTAGCTATTTAATGTTCAAACTGTCATTACTTGGCTATTTTTTGGCAAAAAAGTTAGGATCAGCACCAATGCATCAAGATACACCTGATCTTCTTGAAACTGTAGCCACATTGGCTTTTTCTTGATAAAGTTAAGGTTAATATGGCAGCTAATATTATATTGACAAAATTATGTTCCAAGTGTCAAAATTCTTGTCTGATGTAGTGGAATACCAGAATAACTAAAAATGTTCCTTCAGCCAAATTCAAATGTAGATATTGTCTTCTATTATGAGATCCATTTCTTTTGAGAATATCTTCTAGCAACCTTGTCAATATTGTCAACAGACAGCAACAGGCCCTGTCAAAATATAGGGGACTCTGTCAAAACCTCACTGAACATGTAAAACAAACAAGAAACAATTGGTGTCAACATTCAAGGGTCCTCTGACAAAAACAGTTATCAAATTTACAGGTACTTTCTTAACAACAAGAGATTTTGATGATTATCATTTGTAATAATATCTCACACAAAAAAAATTAAAAAAAAGTTTTTTGTTAATCCTAGTTTTACTGATTTGATGCTAGATTTTTCTATCAGCTGAGGAACTGGTGCTTGGCCTCATGCTATGTTCACATTTTTCAGCATTTGACTTAGTTGTTCACAACACTCTTAATTCATTTATTGCTGAACAAATTTGAAGTACATCCTCTCTTATTAAATTTTATACATGTTTTCTTTCAAATAGATCCCAAGCTGTAAAATGCAAAATATTCTCTCTGAATCCCTCCTAATTGTTGTGGAATTCCTATCCCACGCAAAATTCTAATGAAACATGTTAAACTCCTCGGCGTCACAAACTTCTAATAATCTTAAGTAGGACATGCATATTTCAAGAATTGCAGACTTTCCAGACAAAGGATAGTCAAAACTAAAATCGTTTGAAGTAGATTAAACTGGTAGATTAACTTTTGAAATGGCCAAATGTTGACAAACACTTTAACTGTGATCAACAAAGAAATCTTTGCTCAACCATTAAAGCTAAGAGAAAGCAGGCCATTCCAGATAGCGTTTATAAAGAGGCTTATATCACACTATTATATTACACATTATATATAGAGACCCAGGTCAAACAATTACACTCCATATGATTATACAATTTCATCCCTATACTTAAAGCAATTTTCAGTTTTTTGCTTCCTCTATCTGAATAGTATTTTATACATTTACACATTTAGAAAAGTTGAAGAGAAACAAAGAAATAAAGTAAAAAGAATAGGCATGTCAAATGCACCAGGATCTGCTCGCAAGCATTCTCCAAGTATTTCAACAAATGTCAAATTGAGTTCTGATTTATGTCAAAACCAGGTTACTTTTTTGTTCTGTCATATTTGTAGGTGAAAATGCTCCAATTTAAGAAAATCAGAGTTTTGTACCCTTTTCTGATAAAACTTCAAACTTCTAATCCAACAATTAGATTTCTAGAATCTTTTCTACATGCTGAAACCCTTTTCAAACCAAAAGTCTTTAAATTAAGCCTTCTGGAGTAGAAAAATTGTTTTTTTTTTTACAAAAACTGTCAAATCATTGGTACCTTTATCCTACATATATGCAGAACAAATCACTTTAATAAAATATTTCTTATTTATAACACTTGGAAAATTTCTATTAATCTATATATTCAGGGCTCTTTTTCCATTTTAATGTAAATTTTTCCCAGTTTTGTATATGGCCTAGGGCTATATGGCTTATTGCTAGGGCTATTTTGTCACAATAGTGAAGGTTATATTTCTAAAGAGTATTCAATAGGGAATTGAATGGTACCAGTTTTTGTTATTATAGTGTTTTCTTCTCAAAAGGAATATTTGCAGAGGATTTCCAAAAGTGTTGCTTTATACCTTTACTAAATTCTTATTGATGAGGTTCTATAAGAATTGGTTATAGTTTTGATGCAAGATTCTCCTTATTAAGTAACTACAATAATAGGACATTTCTTATTGGATAAGCTCTATTTTTTTCTTCTTTTTTTTGATTTTTTAAATCCCACCTCCTCTCCTCTCAGTGACATAATAATCTTTTTTACTTAATTTCAAACTTTAATGTCACCTACACTAATTTAAAAACATATTTTAATTTTTTAATTGGGTAGCCAAACATATTGATGAAGACATGGTATACTACTATAAATTTCAAAACGACAAAAAAAAATACCATTCCTGGTTTTGCAGG
>NC_142813.1:45740208-45778790 GCF_049724085.1 Artemia sp. Qi Xiang Cuo | reverse complement strand
TATCTATGTATGTATGTGTACAAAGAACAGGTTACCCGACGCCTTCGCCGTCAGGCCCCGGCACTCGGCACGTAGCAGGCTTCGATATATGGATTCTCATTGTCACTGGTCTTCTCACTGTAGACGTGAGCCTCGTCATGATGTCATGAAGTCACCACAGGTTCCTTACAACCACCCTGGGAAAATACGAATTCATCCTTAAAGTCCTGGCCTATTTAGATCGTTTTTGTGGCTACTCATGCTTGCTTTCTCGCTGTTGCTTGTAATTCTCGCTGCCGCTTTTCGTCTAACCAAATATTTCTCTTTTCTCGCTGTGGTATATCTTTCTGTCGCATATTTCTTCGCTCTCATTTCTAATTTGTTCTACTCCTTCTTGTCGCATGTATTGCATCTGCATATTTCTTTGCTCTTTACTTCTGTTTTGACTTCTTTAATTCTTTCCGCTGATTATCTTCGAACCGGATATTTCTTGGTTCTTCACTTTTGTATTTGACTCGTTGTACTTTTCGCTGACGCATTTATTCTGACTGTATATTTCTTTTTTCTTGATTTTTGTTTTCAACGCCCTTATATTTTTTTTTCAACACCCTTTATTTTAGCGACCCGGATTGGTCAGATCGGATGGCTTTTGTCACGTGTGATGGTCTATGCTCTTCATTTGTCCTGTAGGCATAATAATTACTCTCTTTACTTTCTCTTCTTACTCTAGGCACTAGAAACTGCTTAAAACGCCTTTTGTAAATGAACTAATTACACTTGGTGTTTTATACTTAGCTATGTTCTTTTTGTGATGTCATATGCGTCATAGATATAAAGACAATACGTTCACTCTTGGGGGGTGGGGAAATGGTATAATTTATTCCCTTGAAATTCATTCGTAAATATGATGTCAATCATATGACCATTTATGTCAATCATTTGTTTCTTGTGTAATTTTGCCTGCAGCATAGATACTGAAAACGATACAACCACTAGAGAGGCAAATATGACGTTATGTGTATGCTTTACAAATGTATTCATAAATATAACGTCAATGACATGAATCTTTTTTGTTAACATTATGACTATTGCTAAAAAAAAAGTGTTTTTGAAAATTGCAACAGTATGTGTGGATAAATTTGATCCTTACTAAATATTTTCAATTTTGAGTCATTGTTCTACTGTAGTCTAAAAAAGTTACTTAGCTAAGATATTTGTTCACAGGGTTTCAGGAGCCGAATGGGTATAAATTTTGGGCCGTTAAACGATTTTTTAGTGTCAGGTCAATCATCTTAGATCCAACAAGTCTAAAATAAACAAAAGAAAAATTGAGTTTTCTATGTTATTTTAAATTATTAGTACACGGCACTATGGCTGACTGTGATTTTGTTGGGACTTTTTTGAATCGGACCTTCACTGTTAGTTGGTTTTACATCTTTAGTGTATAAAATACCATTACTTATTTAATTTTTTTTTCTGTGTCTAGGCCTTTGGTCAGGATACTTCAGAAACAGAATGGGAACAAGTATTGGACTGTTGGAAGCTTTTTACACATCATGTAAATCATCTAATGTTCTACAAGTGTAGAATAAATGAAAGACAAATTCGAGTTTCCTTTGTTCCTGCACTTTTTTAGTAAGCCTCTTTGTGCATCGATGTGATTCTGCTGATTGTGATACGAAACTTAGTAAGCGTAAATTGTGTGACTTAAGAAACTTAGTAAGCGTAAATTTTGTGACTTAAGAAACTTAGTAAGCGTAAATTTTGTGACTTAAGAAACTTAGTAAGCGTAAATTTTGTGACTTAAGAAACTTAGTAAGCGTAAATTTTGTGACTTAAGAAACTTAGTAAGCGTAAATTTTGTGACTTAAAAAACTTAGTAAGCGTAAATTTTGTGACTTAAGAAACTTAGTAAGCATAAGCCATCTTGAAATTACAGATAGTCTGATGTATTCCACCAATACTTCACTAATAAAATTGACCAGTTTCATGCCAAAATTAGTTCACCTTTCAATTAGATCAGCAACGTTAGATCATGGTATTATACGACGTATAATTGAACTGAGATGTGCCTGTATCGTTTCAATTGATGTTTGTGCTAAAGGTACAGACAGTGACCTGTTAGTTTGTCTACTAAAAATGCCAAGTTTGAGACTAACATCGTTGAACCTAAAAACTGGAAGAACTTACATCGAAGAACGTCAAGCTGTTATGAATGCTATTGCTACTCATAAAACCAGAATAGCCCATCTAAACATCTGTTTTGGTGGTTTAGTTACTTGACTTTCTAATGAAACTATAATCTTTCTCTGTCGTCAACTGGAAAATTTAATTACATTTCGTTCCAATGTTCTAGTACCTGATTTTTCTTTACTTGAGTGTTTTTTGTACTTCAAGCAACTTAGAACTCTTGAAATAGAAAGCTTTTATGGAAACAATTTTCCAAGGTGGGAAACTTTACAAAGACTGTTTGATAAACCTTTGGATATAGGGTTGACAAATTTAGACATAGACTTTGTCTGGAGCTCTAACATAGACCATGAGAAGCAGTGCCTACAATTTATTGCCTCGCGGCTCCTAAAATTGACATTTCTTAGTTTAAGGAATTGCCATTGCACTTTAGATGAAAACTTGTTTAGAGAAATAACTACTAATGATAGATAAGATATTTATTTCAAAAAATGACTATCACAAGCCCCGAAGGACGAAATTTGTATTTTATTGTAATAAAAAAGAGAAAAAACATAGAACTAATAAAAGAACTAAAGAACTGATTAAATAGAGTAATAAACAACATTATCAGAAATGCAAAGCCATTAATTAGTCTCAAAAACAAAAAGGTTCGAATGTAAGAAGGTTGAAAAGGCAAAAACTAAAACAAAACCGAAAAAAATTGAGATAAAAATAGTGTTATAAAGGTTTAAAAGAGAGTATATAAAAAGGGAAGGGAACGGAAGAGCACAACGGACACCAGCATGGGTATCACCAGTAGGCTACAAAAAAAAAAAAAAAAAAAAAAAAAACCTAGTGGTTTATTTGATCAGTAATGAAGGGGACAAAGGTTTTTTCATATTTGGAGGTTAAACAACGGATGGGGGACATGATAGGGATGGATTCAGAAACAGTACGTGGCAGGCGGTGTCTGGATGAGGAGTGTCTTTTGGGGAAAATGTTTTCCGTGCGAGGGTTTATTATTGCATTTTTTGCAAAACGGAGGCACAGCGTTCATCTCATGTGCTCAACAGTTTCCAGCTTGGCCTTTTTAGAAGGAGTGAATATGGTACCAAAGTTTCTTTAAAAATTATTCTTAGGGCACTAATTTGGTCAATTTGGCTGTTCTCAAAGTGAAAGAATGTTATATAAGTGACGATGCCTTGACTGGACTCTAAGATGTTGGAATTGACGTTGCCAGACCTCCGCTTAACAATTTGAATAGTACGTAAATTATTTTTTTTTCTTATAGTTTAGCCAGAGCGGGCGCAGATAAAATGCAGGGTTTTGTCTATTTAACCGAATCATTATTCATGTAAAATGCCTTATTTTTTTATTTCTTTATTATTTTTTTTGTTATCATGTGTCTAAATTAGACAAAAACATAAGAGCTATAAAGCAATCATCTGATCAGTCAAGATCAATGCATCAGTAATGACTCAGTAAAAAGTAAAGAGCCAGTTGTGTTTTTTTCTGGACATATCGTATTTAAACGAATGTTGCAGAAATCTCTGAAGGGGTATGTTTGATTTGAATTAAACTCTTAGTACCACTTGGCAACTGTTCTTTGCCACTTGGCAACGTGGTACTCTTAGTACCACTTGGCAACTGAGTTCCCTCACCTGCCCTGTTTGCCCTTGGACACACATCTGCATTGGACCAATATTTACCATTACTCATTTTCTTATGATACTCATAAGATCTAATATACATGCTTCTGAGGATAACATATCTCAAACAGCCCAACGAGTAGGGGCTGTAAATTGTACAATTTTCTATTGTTAAAAGACAAATGGTTCCATCAAAACAGGTTGGTACATTTATTCTTGGTTAACTGATTGTCCTGAAACTTTCTAGGACTATTCTTTATCTCACATGTAGATTATATTTTTATTAAGACAGGAATAACGTTTAAGAGTGCTTATAATAAAGTGAAAACTTTTCGTCTTTAATCAGTTTAAAACCTAGAGCCGAGCTTCCTTTGCACGAACTGGTCCTAACGAACATCAAGCAAAACTTTTTATCTATTCTACCCAAAAGAAGGACCCATGTCGGAATCATTTTTTGATTGTTTCAGTCATATCTGTTTAGTTTAGAACCGGTGATTGTTTTTTTTTATATCTGTTTAGAACCGGTATCTGTTTAGTTCTTCAGCTAGAAGGGCCCCTTTGAATGAAAAAAACAAATATTAGCCTGTCTTAGATGGGGCTCGAAAAAGGGGTATTGTTTTCGAATTGCTTGTCAATTATCAGTAAATTCTTGGTTGAAGGCACAACGAGGCCTAATTTAAAGCAGATATTTCATAGATTGGTGACACGCCCCCTGAAAAAGATCCACATGTTCCAAAATGTTTGAAAATGATTTGAATAATCCATGGCTAAAAAAAATTCCAACTCAAAAACTACAGATTGAATTTTTTTTTTACTGAATATTCAAATTTTCCTGAAATCTAAATTGTAAACCAACATTTTAGTTCTTAAAATGGGTAGCTAAAGCCATAACAAGATCATGAATGAAAAAGGCAAATTGAGATAAAAGAAAATATATTTCAGAAATAAATTTTTCAAGGAAAAGTAAAAAGTGACATCGAAGTCAAAATTTGAGCAGAAGTCATGTTTGTAAATTTTCTTTAATAAAATTTTTGTATCAGAGGTGTGGGTAATGTGTCTGATGAAAAAATTGTGAATGCTGCAAATAGAGGATGAATTTTGAGGTTCAGTGCAGTCAGTGATGAATATTTGTCTTAGCAATTAAAAGGAAAAACTCTGAATCAAAGTTTCGGAATCAAATTTGTGGACAGAATTACAGTATTCATCAGAAAAGAAAAAACAAAAAATCAAATCATTTGCAACTTTTTTAATGTGTATTTTTATCATTTGTGTAGGAATACTTTTAGCCATAGTTTTCAAGAGTAATTTAAAATATTTTAAAAATTAGTAGATGAGGGGATGGGGTTGTATTTTCAAGTCCTTGTCGAACATTCGGTATGCTGGGGGACTGAGGCCATCCTGATGCTGGTACTCATCAGCTGTTCCATCATTTTATTAAAAGTGTTTTTTCAGGCATTGTTCTATTGTATCTTTTGAGCAACAAATGTTTTATTATAATGTGGTAAAGTTAAATATAATACTCTAGTAAAAAAGCAATTTGACCTTTTAATAATTGCTCTTCAGTAATTACAAGATTTACCCTTGATCTAAAGTCTTGATAATTTTCCCACACTTAATTATATTTGATTTAAAAAGTCTACTTAGCACATCTTTTGAACAGATTATTCATGAAAAATTAAGCAAGAAAAACGGGTTTTAATTTTGATAAAGCAGTGAATAAATACAAAAAAATGAACACTTGATTAAACAAACACACTCTGAATATTTCGGCCCCACGTCCGGGAGCCTTTCTCAACGGAAAAAAGGGGAGAAAATGAAACAAAAAATTTTCTTTTTTTAAACTTAACTTACATCGAAATACAGCATAGTAAACACACGAAGAGAAAGAAAAGAGAAAAGAAATATAAATAAATAAGTAGGAATCAAAACTCACATATTAAATAACACTTCCATGAACTGGCATATAAACAAAATCGAATGTCTGTAATGATACACTCGTCTCCTCACAATGTATGAATGGAATTCTATAAAAAAATGAAGAATATATTTATACTTGAACAAAACCATAAAGGTCAGCTAACCACCGGCCCATAACCCCTAATTAAATCTCACAAGTTCATCAACCAATTTTATGAATTATAAAGAACGGATTCTTTTGGTTGCAAGCCTAGTTGCAGTTCGTTTACTTTTCCCAGCATTTAACCCATTCTGACCGTTGTTCGCAAGGTCATCATTCGTTTCAGAACAATTATTAAAATCAATACTGGTTGAATATTTTACCTAATTTTTAATTAAACTATTATAAATTCAATTGATCCTAAATTCCCCTTCATCTCTATTGATACTAATACCCCCATAGATCATCTTTTTTATTTCTATAATTTCTCTGAAGCTTTGTAAAAGTCCTACAGCCGTATCTACAATAATACTATGATGAGGAAAATTATAAACATGTTCTGCAACAGCTGACTCAAACGTCTCCGGTGTTTTATTATGTTTTAGAGAGTAATCTATGGCATTCTTGTGTTGTTGTAGCCTATTTTCTAAAATCTGTTGTGTTCTTCCCACATAAAATTTACCACAAGAGCATGGAATTTTGTATACTCCCTTTTGCATATTTCTCAGTACCGGTACCTTGTTTTTTCCATTATTTAGCAAAGAGCTTTATAGTTTGTCCTGATTTAAATGCTGCTTTTATATTATGTTTTTTTAATTCTCTTCTTAATTTTTATGACAATATTGGAATAAAAGACAAAGTTATATAATTTGTTTTTTGATTTGACCCATCTTCTTCTAATATTTCTGGTTCCATTAACTTTTTTTTCTTTATTCAAGTATTTGAGAAATCATATTTTCCGGATAGCCATTACCTACTAGAATATCTTAAGTAAAAATTCGTTCATTACTCATGTATTGTGGTGATGCTAATTTTAATACCCTATCAGCTAAAGAAATAACCACACCCCTTTTTACTTGGATCGGATGATGTGATGCGAAAGACAAGTAACGGTTGTTATTAGTTGGTTTACGGTAAATTGAAAACGCTAGTTCGTTATTATTTCTATGGATCAAAATCATAGGCAGCGCAATCGCACTGCCTAAGTAAAGAACAATGTTGGCACAATTTATTATTTTTTTTCATACCATGGCACTTCGTATCGAAGGGTTTGTCGTAGCAACTTCGTATCGAAGGGGTTGTCGTAGCAACTTCGAAAAGGGCTCATTCGATTGGAAATTGGAGTGCCTATTGCCCTTTTTAATAGTCAAAAGTGATGCCCTGGGGGCATACAAGAACGATGTTAGCACAATGTATTATTATTATTTTCTTCAGTTAGAGCAGTGCACTTCGTATCGAAGAAGTTTCGTAGAAACTTCAAAAATGGATCATTCAATTGCAAATTTGAGTAGCTTGTGCCCTTTTTAATAGTCAAAAGTGACTGGAAGGTAACTAAACCCCCTTCCACGACCACCATTTCCTGAAACACATTCAATCAAAATTTGAGATAGCCATTTTGTTAAGCGTAGTTGATTTCCAGATAGAAATTATGTTTTTGAGGAGGAAACTCCCCCACAGCCCTCAAAGAAAGGGTTGTAAGTTATGCCCTGGGGGCATATAAGGTTTTTATAGAAGGCACTGTCGTAGAAACTTCCAAAAAGGCTCATTCAGTTGGAAATTCAATGGGCTAAAGCCCTTTTTAATAGTCAAAAGTCATTTAAAAGTAACTAACCCTCCTCTCACGTCCACTAATTTCCTACATACATTCATCACAAATTATGAGATACCAATGTTATTCAAGACAGTTTTAAGTTTTGGAAATTAGGTGTTAGAGGATGACAACCCCTCCACAGCCCTCAGGGCAAGGGTTGTAAGTTATGCCCGTGGGTCATATAAGGTTTTTATAGAACATGTTGTCGTAGAAACTTCAAAAAGGGCTCATTCTATCGGAAATTGAAATGGCTAGTGCCCTCTTTAATAGGCGAAAGTGATTGGAAGGCAACTAACACACCTTCCACGCCCACATTTCTCCAAACACATCCAATAAAAATTTTGAGATGTCCATTTTGTTCCACGCAGTTCAAAGTTCAGGAAATAATATCTTTGAGCTGGAACCCCCCCCCAGCCTTCAGGGGTTGTAAGTTATGCCCTGGGGGCATATAAGGTTTTTATTGAAATATCTGTCGTAAAAACTTGAAAAAGGGCTTATTCTATTGGAAATTCAAAGGGCCAGTGCCCTTTTTAATAGTCAAAAGTGATTTGAGGGCAACTAACCCCCTCTCAAGCCCACCTCTTCCCCAAACACATCCAATCAAAAATTTTAGATAGCCATTTTATTCAACGTAGTTAAAAGTTTTGGAAATTAGGTCTTTGAGGATAAACAACCCTCCCCCTCCCCCCCCCCCATAGCCCTTGCAGCAAGGGTTGTAAGTTATGCCCTGTGGGCAAATAAGGTTTTATTGAAAGCGTTGTCGTAGAGACTTCAAAGGGGCTCATTCAATTGGAAATTGAAAGGGCTAGTGCCTTTTTTAATAGTTGAAAGTTATTGGAGAGCGACTAAAGCCCCTCTCACGCCCACCATTTTCCCAAACACATCCAATCAAAATTTTGAGATATCCACTTTGTTCAACTTTGTTGAAAGTTCTGGAAATTAGGTCTTTTAGGATGATAGCCCCCCACAGAGCCCTCAGTGCCCTCAGTGCAAGGGCTGTTAGTTATGCCCTGTGGGCATATAAGGTTTATATAGAAAGTTGTTGTAGTATCAAAAAGTTGTTTGTATAGAAAATTGGAAATTGAAATTGCCCTTTTTAATTGTCGAAAGTGAGTGGAGAGTAATTAACCCCCCTCTCACGTCCACCATTTCCTCAAAAACATTCAATCAAAGTTTAGAGATACCCATATTATTCAAAGTAGTTGAAAGTTCTGGAAATTATGTATTTAAGGATGACAAAGTTGTTAGTTATGCCCTGGGGGCATATAAGGTTTATATAGAAAGTTGTTGTAGAAATTTAAAAAGGGCTTCATTTGATTGTAAATTGAAATCGCCCTTTTTGATAGTCAAAAGTGAATGGAGAGTAATAGAAGCCCCTCTCATATCCACCATTTCACAAAACAAATTCAAGCAAAGTTTATAGATAGCCATTTTGTTCAAAGTAGTTGAAAGTTCTGGAAATTATGTATTTAAGGATGACAAAGCCCCAGCGCAATGGTTGTAAGTTATGCCCTGGGGGCAAATAAGGTTTTTATAAATAGAGTTGTCGTAAAACTTCAAAAGGGGCTCATTCAATTGGAAACTGAGAAGGCTAGTTCCCTTTTTAATAGTCGAAAGTGATTGGAGGGTAACTAACCCCCCCCCCTTCACGCCCGCCATTCCTCCAAAAACATCCAATCAAAATTTTCAGATAGCCATTTTGTTCAACGTACTAGAAAGTTCTGGAAATTAGGTCCCTGTGAATGACACCCCAGCCCTCAGGGCAAGGATTATAAGTTATGCCATGGAGGCATGTAAGGTTTGTATTGAAAGTGTTGTTGTAGAAACTTCAAAAGGGGTCATTTGATTGAAAATTGAAAGGGCTAGTGACATTTTTAATAGTTGAGAGTGATTGGAAAGTGAGCCCACCATTTCCTCAAACACATCCAATCAAAATTTTGAGATAGCCATTTTGTTTAACATAGTTGAAAGTTCTGGAAATTAGGTCTTAGGGGATGACAACCACCTTAACAGCCCTTAGGGTAAGGGTTGTAATTTATGCATTGGGGGCATATAAGGTGTTTATAGAAAATGCTGTCGTTTCAAAAAGGGCTCATTCGATTGGAAATTGAAAGGCCTAGTGTAACCCACTAGGCCTTGAGTTATTTCCTGGGGACATGTAAGGTTCTTATAGAAAGCGATGTTGTAAAAACATCAAAAAGGGCTCATTCAATTGGAAGTTGAAAGCGCTAGTACCCTTTTAAAAGTCGAAAGTGATTGAAGGGCAACTAACCCCCCTTACACGCCCACAATTTCCCCAAACACATCCAATCAAAATTTTGAGATATCAATTTTGTTCAACGTAGTCGAATGTTCTGAAAATTACGTCTTTTAGGATGATAATCCCATCAGAGCCCTCAGTGCAAGGGTTGTAAGTTATGCCCTGGGGGCATATAAGGTTTATATAGAAAGTTGTTGTAGAAATTTCAAAAGGGGATCATTTGATTAGAAATTGAAATTGCCCTTTTTAATAGTCGAAACTGAGTGGAGAATAATTAACCCCCCTCTCACGCCCACCATTTCTTCAAACACATTCAATCAAAGTTTAGAGATAGCCATTTTGTTCAACTTAGTTGAAAGTTCTGGAAATTATGTATTTAAGGGTGACAAACCCCCCAGAGTCCCCAGGGCAAAGGTTGTAAGTTATACCCTGGGGGCACATAAGGTTTTTAATGATACAGTTGTCGTAAAAACTTCAAAAGGGGCTCGCTCATTCAATTGTAAATGGAGAGGGCTAGTGCCCTTTTTAATAGTTGAAAGTGATTGGAGGGTAACTGACCCCCCTCTCACGCCCACCATTCCCCCAAACACATCCAATCAAAATTTTCAGATAGCCATTTTGTTCAACGTAGTAGAAAGTTCTGGAAATTAGGTCTTTGAGGGTTACGACCCCCCCAGCCCTCAGGGCGAGGTTTTAAGTTATCCCCTGGGGGCATATAAGGTTTTTATTGAAAGCGTTGTCGTTGAAACTTCAAAAGGGCTCATTTGATTGGAAATTGAAAGAGCTAGTGCGTTTTTTAATGGATGAAAGTTATTGGAGAAAGACTAACGCCCCTCTCACGTCCACCATTTTCCCAGACACATCCAATCAAAATTTTGAGATAGCCATTTTGTTTAACGTAGGTGAAAGTTCTGGAAATTAGGTCTTTGAGGATGACGACCCCTCCACAGCCCTCAGGGCAAGGGTTGTAAGTTATGCCCTGGGGTCATATAAGGTTTTTATAGAACGCGTTGTCGTAGAAACTTCAAAAAGGGCTCATTCTATCGGAAATTGAAATGGCTAGTGCCCTTTTTAATGGGCGAAAGTGATTGGAAGGCAACTAACACACCTTCCACGCCCACATTTCTCCAAACGCATCCAATAAAAATTTTGAGATGTCCATTTTGTTCCACGCAGTTCAAAGTTTAGGAAATAGTATCTTTGAGGAGGACACCCCCCCCCAGTCTTCAGGGCCAGGGTTATAAGTTATGCCCTGGGGGCATATAAGGTTTTTATTGAAATATTTGTTGTAGAAAATTGAAACAGGAATCATTCAATTGGAAATTCAAAAGACTAGCGCCGTTTTTAATAGTCGAAATTTGTTTGAGGGAAACTAACCCCCCTCTTAAGCCCGCCTTTGCCCCAAACCTATCCAATCAGACTTTTTAGATAGCCATTTTGTTCAACGTAGTTAAAGTTTTGGAAATTAGGTCTTTAAGGATGAAAATCCTTCTCCCCCCCCCCCATAGCCCTCAGGGCAAGGGTTGTAAGTTATACCCTAGGGGTATATGAGGTTTTTATTGAAAGCGTTGTCGTAAAAACTTCAAAGGGGCTCATTCAATTGAGAATTGAAAGGGCTAGTGCCTTTTTTAATAATTGACAGTCATTGGAGAACCACTAACGCCCCTCTCACGCCCACCATTTTCCCAAACACATCCAATCAAAATTTTGAGATATCCACTTTGTTCAACGTTGTTGAAAGTTCTGGAAATTAGGTCTTTTAGGATGATAGCCCCCCACAGAGCCCTCAGTGCCCTCAGTGCAAGGGCTGTTAGTTATGCCTTGGGGGCATATAAGGTTTATATAAAAAGTTGTTGTAGAAATTTCAAAAAGGGCTCATTTTATTGGAAATTGAAATTGCCCTTTTTAATTGTCGAAAGTGAGTGGAGAGTAATTAACCCCCCTCTCACGTCCACTATTTCCTCAAAAACATTCAATCAAAGTTTAGAGATACCCATATTATTCAAAATAGTTGAAAGTTCTGGAAATTATGTATTTAAGGATGACAAACCCCGAGAGCCCCAAGCGCAAAGGTTGTGAGTTATGCCCTGGGAGCGTATAAGGTTTATATAGATAGCGTTGTCGTAAAACTTCAAAAGGGGCTTATTCAATTGGAAATTGAGAGTGCTAGTGCCCTTTTTAATAGTCGAAAGTGATCGGAGGGTAACTAACCCCCCCCCCCTTCACGTCCGCCATTCCTCCAAGCACATCCAATCAACATTTTCAGATAGCCATTTTGTTCAACGTACTAGAAAGTTCTGGAAATTAGGTCTTTGAGAATGACACCCCAGCCCTCAGGGCAAGGATTATAAGTTATGCCATGGGGGCATGTAAGGTTTGTATTGAAAGTGTTGTCGTAGAAACTTCAAAAGGGGTGATTTGATTGGAAATTGAAAGGGGTAGTGACATTTTTAATAGTTGAGAGTGATTGGAGAGCGACGCCCCTCTCACGCCCACCATTTCCCCAAACACATCCAATCAAAATTTTGAGATAGCCATTTTATTAAACGTAGTTGAAAGTTCTGGAAATTAGGTCTTTTAGGAGGATAGCCCCCTCAGAGCCCCCTGTGCAAGGGTTGTAAGTTATGCCCTGGGGGCATATTAGGTTTATATAGAAAGTTGATGCAGAAATTTCAAATAGGGCTCATTTGATTGCAAATTGAAATTGCCCTTTTTAATAGTCGAAAGTGATTGGAGAGTAATTAACCCCCCTCTCACGCCCACCATTTCCTCAAAAACATTCAGTCAAAGTTTAGAGATACCCATTTTATTCAATGTAGTTGAAAGTTCTGGAAATTATGTATTTAAGGATAATAAACCCCTCAGAGCCCCCAGGGCAGAGGTTATAAGTTATTCCCTGGTGGCATATGAGGTTTTTGTAGACAGAATTGTCATAAAACTTCAAAAGCCGCTCATTCAATTGGAAATTGAGAGGGCTAGTGCCCTTTTTAATAGTCGAAACTGATTAGAGGGCAACTAACCCATTTTGTTTAACATAGTTGAAAGTTCTGTAAATTAGGTCTTAGAGGATGACAACCACCCTCACAGCCCTTTGGGTAAGGGTTGTAATTTATGCTCTTGGGGCATATAAGGTGTTTATAGGAAGTGTTGTCGTAAAAGATCAAAAAGGGCTCATTCGATTAGAGGTCGAAAGGCCTAGTGCCCTTTTTAATAATCGAATGTTACTGGAATTCTTGACATTTTTATAGTAAAGATCGATGTGGGTATAATGTATTATTTTTTTGTTGTTGTTGTTGTTTAGACCGGGGCACTTTTTATCGAAGGCGTTGTCGTAGGAACTTCGAAAAGGGCTCAGTCGATTTACAATAGAAAGGGCTGATGCCCTTTTTAATAGTCAAAAGTGATTGGAGGGGAATTAATCCCCCAATCACACCCAACCTCCTATTTGACTTTATGTTTAAAAACTAAATGTTGCCATAAGATTAAATCAAAATGCACTGTGTTAATGCTAATTGCCAACAAGGCATCTCAGCAGTATCCCAAGATCGACTGAGGGTATTATATTCAAACTTTCGGGGCTGCTTCTGCTCTTAAAATCCAAGCTGTCAAAGAAAGTAAACAGATTTTTTTGCGAATGGTATCAAGTTTACTATTTCAGGTCAACTAGAGGAGGTATGAAACTAACTAATCACTAATATCTGTGTCAAGATTTTTAAAAGGGTGTATTTTGTTAAAAATTTCTGAAAATTTTTCTTCTGCCTACAAATAGCAGGCCAAACTATAAATTCATAAAAAAACGAAAAGGTTTAAAGTATTATTTTCTTTTTCCCTGAAAAGATGTGTCAATATAAAACGAACAGAAACTAATTAAGAAAACTTTTTCCACAAAATAAGTTTTTCAAAAAAAAAGTAAAGAACTCCATTAAACGAAAAATGAGCCAAAAAAAAATCAAATAATCTACCAAGCCTGATACTACCACAAATCAGCATCGATAAATAAATGAAACCGAAAACGAACAGAAATTACAATAAACAACCGAGTCAAACTCAAAACGAGCAGAAATTAGCATAAGTTGGGCTCAAAACCAGTACTGTATTGCCTTTCAGTAGACTGCTGGATCTTGGCGCTCCGGTGACCATGTTGCTGATCTTTTCAACACTCTAGAGAGGAAATATGAAAAGTACAACATGTACTTTAGTGTAAAACCAGAAAAAGTGAAAAAGCTTGCCGACCAAATCAGCACAGCGGTTGAAGTTCCAAGATTACCCAAAAAAAAAGATACACACAAAAATAATCCACCCTACGTTTCTCCCAAAGAATATTGTTGGTGTTCTGTTTTGAAAACTAGGGCATAGATACAAATGGGGTAGGCCAGTATCATCAGACTAGTTCTTTTAAATGTCTATCATGAAATTCGTTTCAAGACTGACAAATAATCGCTCGTTTTGCAAACAGTGGTTCCAGGAAGCTTGACTTTATTTTATATTCAAATCCATTAATGCTCTTTGTATCATTTTGTTTATAATCCAACTTATGAAAGCTTAAGCAGGTGTTCACATGTCAGTAAATCCGGGCCTATTCTAACGGTGTATTTTGTTCTAAAAGACATAATTTTAAATTAAATATTCTTTATCAAGACATGTTTTAACTAAACATTATGAGTGTTTATGCCCTGTGAAGAAAGGGAGAAATAAAAACAGACAACAAAAGTACGAAGAACAATAGGGAAATCTTTTTGCAAGACAGTGGAGATAATTTGAATGAATGTTTTGGCCCTTTGTCCAAGGGGCGTCCACAGCAAGACAAAAATATATAAAAGAAAAAAGACTCAACAACATGTGATCAATAAAACCAAAAATTAAAAATTTTTCAAAGCAGTCCTAGCATCCTTACTTTAGCGAAGTTTAACCAATAAAAACAGAAAATGATGAACCACCTACTCCAGAAAAATAAGCTTGGTGTTAGTTAAGAGAATTCCCTATATTGCTAGATCTAGGTTGTGTTATCCTAAGGTGTGAAAATAATTGTCAGCGTCCATCTGTGCCTTGCATTGTGTCTTTCTTTGCAGCGTGACACATCGAAATGATTAAAATAAAAATAGTCTTTCGATTTTGTTTAGCTTATAAAATATGATAAGACACAGTATATCCAAGATAAACCTAGATTTAGGAAGCGATTTATGCCTTAAATTTTTTCGGTTTGAAATCGTTAATTCTGTTGTAAGACAGCTTTTCAAGGGCTTTGGTAAAATTATGGCGTTGAGTTTCTCAGTAGATACCTAGATTTTACGTGCTTTGATGAGCTAAATTTAAAGATAGCAATTCTTACATCATCTTTTGCCCAACATCTGTTTAACTTTTTCAATTCTTTCAAGCTTGCGTATTCAAAATTTAACTACACGGAAGGGAAGGGTTATCATTTTCTATTAGTCTTAGACCCTTGGGATGGAATTCCAACCTTATGAAAAACAAAACCATAGATGGAATTATATTCGAAATGTATTAAATGTGTGCGTACTTTTATGCTACTAGGTAAAGAATTAGAAATGTTGTCTCCTGTATTCTTATAATTACTCTTCATTTTCTGCAATTTAGTTTTTGTCAATTTTAGATGTAAATGGCATATGTGATGTTTTTCGAATTTTATGTTTATTCTTATTTCAGATTACCGATTGTGGCCTCATGGATCTTGCAGCACAACCTTTGCCATTGAAGCAATCTATAGAAGAACTGGATTTAGATTGTTGCAATAAAATTACTGACTTGGGTTGTGGATTTAGATTGTTGCAATAAAATTACTGACTTGGGTTTGTCTAAGCTCCTTCCGGAATTAAAAAGATTACGTTGCCTCAATTTGCAGGTAATTTAAGCATATCATTATTTTTTTCATGTAGATTGCTTTGTAGATGTAGACACGTAGTCATATAGATAACTTTGTAAACACCTCAGTTTTAAAGTTTAACTTTACACAGTTATTATAAACTTGATTTTAATAACTCTTACCTTGGTCTTTAATTTATAAAAGCCTTTAATTTACAAATTGCCTAACGGGGCAATTTGACATGTTGCCCAAAATAGCATTTTTTGTCAGTCCATTTGGGGATAAACGAAAAGGAGGTAGTCCCTGAATGGGTGGAAGTAGATCATAAGATGTAAAGGAAATTAAAACTTCATGCGAGGGAATTAAGTGTGAAGCTCCGAATAGACCAGGGTGAAGGAGGAGCGCGCACAGCTGTGTTGGTTTCAGGTAGCGTAGTGCAGCAGTAATTCAAATTGTGTTTAATAGTCATTCCAAAATAAAAAGTTGGATTATCAGATGGACCGTGTCGCCAGCAGCTAAGAAGAGGTCAATTAAGATGCGTTATACATCCAAAATGCTTAAACCAGCTAAAATAAGATTTGCATATAAAGATCCACTCACAGTTTTTCAGATTATCGTTGACAATATCTTCACCTACAAAACAAATTCTGGCTAAATCTCATAATTATATAATAAGATATCATAATAAAATAAAAATCACAACAATTATATATACATTCATACAATTATTAAACTATAATAAAAACATCATAATAATTTCGTATAAATATCAGAATTATATATCATCATTAAAATTATAATTCAACTCTATAGAACTGTGTAAATGCTGATCAACTGCAACTCTATTTGAAAGCAAAGCAGCACATATATAAGTGGGGAGAAACAAAGGTTCAATCAAGGTTATTGCAGACGCTCATTTAAAAGAGCCGAGATTTCAAAGAGGAAAAATCAAAAAGGACAAACTCTAAGATAATTGAACCAATATTAAACTGTTTACGGATTCAGAAGACAGTACTGGAGAGAAAAACAATATACTTCATCATAATATTAATGATTCGATCAACTTGGAAGACTTTGAAAATAAAAAAATATGTCATTTGAGACTTTTTGTATTTAGTTTAGTTATTATTCAAAAATAACAAAATTTCAATGACGTCAATTCAAAAACCTTTTGAATACTGGAAAGTATGTGGGGGGACATATTTTTCAAAATCTAGGAGGAAGAGGGGCAAAAAAATCTTTGAGGGCACTTACATCCCTGCCCCCATCAATCAACACAACTGTATATGTTAAAATTGTTCCTGTATTCCTGAAGTTCAGAAAACACACCAAAGTGAACTTAACATTGAATACTGGTTAACATTCCCTAAAACATTGCAACCTAATGGGGAAATTTGATGCTTGGAGGTAATTTTTAGTAGGCTGTTCCTATTATTCCTTTTTTAAGTACATTGTATCTTTGACATTGCTCTATTTATTTATTATTTCTAACCCTTCAAACAACACAAAAAAAGTACAGAGACAGAGTACAAAATAAAGAAAAAGACACAAAAAGGGAAATAACAAATAAAGGTATTACCTATTAAACACGGAACAACTGTTACATGCATAAAACTTTAAACATCAATGTAAAAAAAAGATTTGTGGACTAATGTTGAAATTTGGGTTCAAGGAGGGGTAAATGGATTTTTTTTTTTTTTTTTTTAATATGGAATATACGGGACAAAGACATCACAACGTCTATAGAAACAGTTAATAAAGTACACCAACTAAACGGTGAACAACTGCTATCTACATATAACTTTAAACATCACTGTATAAGAAGGGGATGCCATGCATGGAAACCATACGTTTTGACAGAGCTTTTGCTGGATCAGCTATTTTAAATTTCCCTTTTAATGCTGAATTTCGGGTTCAAGGGGGTAAATGAAGTAAATATTTTGTAAACTTGAAATATACTGTAAGGAGTTTACGTTTATCAGTTTAAGTGAAAATTAGTGAAGTCCATAAGCGAACAATTTTTATGTCAACCTGAATGGCATCAAAAGGCCAGACCACACTTTTTTCTGCCATTGCAGGGTAACTCCAACAGTGGTGGACTTACCCAACAGGTAAACGTTACAAGTATCTTAGCTGAGGTGCACGAATCACTGAATGTAAATGATTGCTTGAATTTAAAAAAAAAGAAAATCATATCACATAAATTATGGCTTGGCTTCAGATACAAAGAGAAAAACTCATAGCTGTTGTAGCTTACCCATTGAAATTGAAAGAGTTGATGATAATAAATATCTCGGGATAATACTGGATTCAAGTTTATTATTTAAAAGCCATTCAATTTATCTTCGAATGAAACTGGCAAGAAATATTGGTATGATGAATCATCTGAAATTTATTCTGCCGTTTTTTGCCCTGATATCTCTTTATCATTCTGTAGTGCATTCATATATAAATTACTGTCCCATTATTTTTTTGAATACTTTTAAAACTCATATTCTTCCTCTTCAGAGGCAACAAAATAAAGCTCTGTGTCTATTGAAAAATTGCCTGCCTAGCCCGTTTTCTTACCCTGGTAAATCGTCAACAAAAAGTATGTATCAAATTTTAAATATCCTTCCATTGGATCTTTTCTCTTCTTTCCATTCTGTTCTTTATATGATTAAACATGTTCAAGGTCTTTTACCTGAGTATTTTTATTTGCATAATAATTTTTTTCATGATGATAATCAGGTTTTGAATGCGTATTGGACCCGTGGCAGTTCTGTTGTCCGCCAGGCTTTAATAAAATCTGAAAGGTCCCGTTTTTCACCAAGGCTTAGTATTATATATAATTGGAATAAATTTCATAGTTTTATAGATTTGAATAATTTATTGGTTAATAATAAAATTAGATTAATTAATTACTTAATCAGTAATTATTAATTTGATTTATTTTCTGGGGTGGATGCTCCTCATTTCACTTTATTTATTTTGTTATTTTGATTTTATGCGGATTTTGTTTGTTGTTACCGTACGGAGAGTTGAAGAGCAATCTTTTTATTCCAGTATCTGGAGATAGTATTATTTATTTATTGTTGAGTGTATATAAACCCACACACGAGTTATTCTCACTTTGGGTCATTAATTTGATAGTTTTGTCAAAAAAATTTTTATTGATTAATAAAGAACTTGAACTTGAACGTGTAGGAGCATAAAACAAAGATGCACTGACGCTTGCCACTGACTCCCTTGTACGACACAATAACCTGACGGATTTGGGGTATTTGAAATGGTCCTGTTCCCACTAACTTTACTGCTCCTGCAAAAATGTATTTGTCATCCTCAGTATCAATATTGTCTTTCTTTGGCCAATTGAATGAGTAGGTCGCAAGGCTCAAGCAGTGAAGAAACTTGAGCTTAATTTTTCCCTTGTCAGGAAAGTCTAGAAACCTTCCTATGTTCCAACCTTGTTTGTCATTCCTGGCATTGTATCTAACTACATAGTACTCATTTAGCTATAAGTACTCATTTAGTATAGTACTCATAAAATTTAAAAAAAAAAATCGATTTCAGACCCTTTCCATCTGAACTTTTCTTCTTCACTTTGCCTTTTGCTTTCAAATTTTCTTCCCTCTCAAGCACCTCTAGATGCTCTTTTGCTGTTATCAATTCTGTCTCTCTTGCAATTTTCTTCCGTTTTTCTATTCCTGAAACCGATGGTAGGTCGGGCCGCTTGATTGAGTCAAGAAGAATCTCTTCAAAAATTTTGATTGGTTTCCAAACAACTTTCTTGGACTAACGGTAACAAAAACGGTATTTTTTTCTAGTTCAGTATTGACGGTGGTTGCGACTTTAGATGTGCCTGCCTTTTCCTCTTGCTCCTTTTTCCTTTGTGCATAGCGTCTCAACTTAGCAGGTTCAAACTTGCTATGGTCAATTACGGATGGGTTTACTCTCATTGGAACACTCAGATCGAAGATTCCAGTTGCTTTGAACGACATTTCGATTAGACTAGGAGTGAGATAGGTATCCCATACGTTCGATAAGAGACGTAGAAAATCCTTCTTCGACAGAATATCGCCAGGGTGATCCCTATCTCAAAAACTTTGGAAGCCTGTAGCATAGACATTCTCTTTGAAGATATCTCTGCTAGCGCGTTTTGTTGCTGAGTTACATCATGTGTTCCTCCAACCCCACGTTGTGTTTTCCGAACATAATTTCTAGGTATCTAGGAAAGACATAAGAATTATGAATGAATGGATGAATTTATTCAAAGGGAATTATGAATGAATGGATGACTTTATTTGAAACGGAGTTATAAATAAATGGGTGAATTTATTTGAAAACTCGTCACAAGTATTTTTCTATTAGAGTTTATTTTTCAATTAGAGTGTCTTCTCTTAAAGCAACCGTGTACAAGATTATAAATTTAGTGTTCAGAATGGGGGAGCGGGGGGGCAGAAAAAGTAGTATCCAAGGCCATATCTGGAATGTTAACGGGTTTGAAGCCTTTTTCTGGGTTTGAAGCTTTTTCATCGGATCTTAGTTGCCATTTTTTTTCTTGCTTTTCTTATTAACCTGAAATTATTTATGTATATGTTTTGTTTATGTTTTTTGCTGATTCCTCTTTTCTTCTCCTTTTTCTCGGAAGAAAAAAAGTGGACACATCAGTTCTAGCCACGCAAAAAAGTGTTTCCTTGTTGTTCAATCTGGGGGGCTATAAGTTTCCTGTACAAGGTTTTCGACAGTGACGATTCCAAGGTTGTACTTTTCGTTTTCATCGGACACTATTTCGAGGGGTCCAGGCTCTTATGTAAAAAGATATATCGAAATCATTACCATTATGATTTAATTTTTTATATTATATTCAACATGGAACGAAAATTTAGCAACAGTACTAAAAGGATTAAAGAATAATAAGGCTCCAAGTGCTGATAGGGTGGTAAATGAGTTTCTTAAATATGGTGGCTCTTAGGTTAGAAATAAGTTATTGGAGATTATGAATATGATTTTTGAAAAAGGGGAAGTACCTAACGATTTTAGGAAAACCTTAATTAAGCCACTTTATAAGAAAGGTGATAAAAGTGAGTGTGGTAATTATCGAGGCATTAGTCTGGTCTCTGACTTTTTAGACTGAGGGATGCGATAGACAAAGTTTTAAGAGAAGAGCAGTGCGGTTTTAGAAAAGGTAGAGGAAGTGTCGATCAAATTTTCACTCTTAGGCTAACAATTGAGAAGTGCCTGATTGTTCAAACACCTTTGGTCCTCAGTTTTATATATTATGAGCAAGTGTTCGAGTCTGTTGATAGAAAAGCTTTAGCAAAGGTGTTATCCTTGTATGGTATATCAGACAAATACATGAAAATGATAAGTGTTATGTACGAGAATAACACTGCTGCGGTTAAGGTAGAAAATGAGCTTAGCTACTGGTTTTGTGTTAAATCAGGATTTAAGGAAGGGTTTGTTCTATCCCCCTTTATATGGATTATTTTGATGGACTTTGTTTTAAGGAGCACAGGAAAGGCAATGGGAGACCACGGAATCAAATGGGGAGAAAAAGTCTCCTGGACTTGGATTATGCTGATCATTTAAGAATCTTAGATGAAAGTGTGAGCAAAATGAATGAAGTTTTAGAGGTTTTGCGAGTTCAGGGTGCTAGAATTGGTTTGAAAATTAATGTTAGGAAGACTAAGTCACTAAGGCTAGGAATAAGTGAAGATGAAAAGGTGACTTTGGGTAATGAAAAGATTGATCAGGTGGGCAGCTTCACTTACCTTGGTGGTATTATTAGTAAAGATGGGGGGAGCAGTGAAGATTTTAAATATAGAATAGCCAAGGCTCAGGGTGTTTTTTCTTTCACAGTTAAAAAAAAGTCTGGAAGAATAGGAAGATAAGTCTGCAAACCAAGATTAGAATATTAGAAGCTACAGTGATGACATTGGTCAAATATGGCTCTGAAGCATGGACGCTCCGAAAAGCGGATGAAGATTTGCTAGATGTTTTCCAGAGAAATTGCTTAAGGATTGTTCTGGGTACCCGGCTGACTGACCGTATTTCAAACAATAGGCTATACGAAAAATATGGTTCAATGCCGCTCTCTAGGGCTATAATGAAGGAAAGGTTGAGGTGGTTAGGGCACGTTGTGCGGATGAAGAATGACAGATTGCCGAAGATTGTTCTTTTTGGCCAACCATCTAGGGCTAAACGAAAAGCAGGTCGTCCCCGTCTGGGGTAGGAGGACGTCATAAAGAAAGATTTAAAGGAAATGGGAACTTCGTGGGCGGGTGTAAAAAGGGAGGCTTTGAATAGATTGGGGTGGAGGAGGATCGTGCGTAGCTGTGTCGGCTTGGTGCTGCGGTAAGTTGTTAGTAGTAGTAGTAGTAGTATATGCGTACCCAATACCCAGAGTGGACTAAATTTTGGAGTCAGTAGGCTCCGAAAAATCTATCCGATTTTAGATATAAGAAGAGGGTAGCCATCCTTAATTTTTTCTTTTTTTCGTGTTTTTTGTGAAAGAAAGAAGAGTTGAAACTGGAGAAAAATGAACACGAATGGCTGAAAAATTAAATCTCTTTAGGTGAAAGTTTGGAGAAGCAGTTTTGAGTAATAGTGATTTCCTTTAAATGCCCTTGAATTGTTGTCTTATTTCTCTGAAATCATTAGTCAATATTCTTTTTTTCTTTTCAGGGTTGTCCTAAAGTGACCAGTGAA
The DNA here is from genome assembly GCF_049724085.1 of Artemia sp. Qi Xiang Cuo. Lineage (NCBI taxonomy): Eukaryota > Metazoa > Arthropoda > Branchiopoda > Anostraca > Artemiidae > Artemia > Artemia sp. Qi Xiang Cuo. The sequence continues at coordinate 45,756,512 of NC_142813.1, read as the reverse complement.
GCGCTCGAAACAGTAAAGAAATATTGTCCAAAACTTCGGTACCTATACTGGATGAAGCGGGATATGGACTTGTCAGATAAACTCAACTTATTCAAGGCTCTGCCTCTACTAGAAATATCATTTGATGATTAAGTATTTTATTGACTATTCAGCTGAATAAAAATTACTGGTCTCTCAAGCTGAGACCGCCTTCTTTGGTTTCAAACAGTTCGTGGTAACGAACTGTAAGTAAGGAGCGACCCGGCTCAATGGTAACCGAAACTCTAGAAAACGGGTTTTTGATACCAATAGATACATCAAAAGAATCAGATTTCAATGCTGATTTCAAATATATAATTTTCATCAAGTTTAGTGCTACCCATCAAAATTTACGTGCCTGAGAAAATTTGGCTGATTTTCTAAAAAAGGAGGAAAGACCCCCTAAAAGTTATAGAACCTTAATGAAAATCACACCATCATATTCAGCGTATAAGAGAACCCTACTGTAGAGTTTTCAAGCTCCTATTTACGAAAATGTGGAATTTTATATTTTTTACCATAAGAAAGGTCACGGGTGCGTGTTTATTTGTTTGTTTGTTTGTTTTTGTTTTTTTCCCCAGGGGTAATCGTATTGATTCAGTAGTCCTAGAATATTTTAAGATAGCTCAATGGAAAGGAAATCAAAAGTTCTGGTGTCCTTTTTAGGGGACCAAAAAAAAAATGGAGGGTACCTAGGCCCCCTCCCACGATTATTTTTTTCCCAATGTCATCTGATAAAAATTCTGAGATAACCATTTTGTTCAGCATGGTCGAAAATATGATAAATATGTCTTTTAGGATGACTTAATCCCCCGAAGTCCCCAGTGGGTGTGATAAATTTTTTTAACTTTACCAATTTTTAAAATTTTGTTTGGTTTTTGGTTAATTATCCAGTTGTTTACTGGTGTTTCTGGGTCGGTTTTGGGTTGTTTTGGTGGGGATAGGTGTGATATTTGAAAATAAGTCCACAGTGGTATTGGTCATAGGGGAAGGAAAATTTATATGAAGGGGGCGCCAGACTCGCCAGCATTATTTATTGATTATTGGAAAGTATACAAACATTTTCAGGAAGGATTTTTTCTGGAGGGGGGGGGGATAGAGGAGGGGATTACTCTGGATAATATTTCCGTGGAGGATGTTTCTTTGGGGTAAGGGATATTTCTATGAAGGGGATGCCGGATTTCCAAGCATAATTTAAAAAACGATCAGAAATTAAATAAAAAAAACAAGTTTTTTCAACTGAAATGTAAGAAGGAATATTAGAACTTAAAACAAACAGAAATTATAACGTATGTGAGGGGGTTCTCCCCCAAGTCAATACCTCGCTCTTTACGCTACAGTTTTTTTTTTTAGTGCTTTCAAAAGAGCTATCTATTCTAACTAAACGGCCTTGTGATTCAGGGGTTTGTGAATTAAAATTTTTTTAACTTTTAACGTAAAGAGCGTGGTATTGACTAAGGGGAGAACCCCTTCATATACGTAATAACATATACGTAATAAAAAAAAACAATAAAAAACAAGCGATACGGCTCAATAGTAATCGAAACTTTTAAAAACGGAATTTTGATGTCAATAAATGTATCAAAAGAATGTGTTTATCATGCTGATTCTAAAGATATAAATTTTATTAAGTTTAGTATTACTCATCAAAGGCTACGAGCCTTTGAAAATTTACTCGATTTTTTAAAAAGGGGCCCCTACAAGTGAAAGAATTTTAATGAAAATCACACCGTCAGATTCAGCGTATCAAAAAACCCTATTACTTAGGTTTCAAGCTCATATCTGCAAAAAGCTGCAACTTTGTATTTTTTGCCAGAAGAAAAATATACGAATATAGAAGTTAGTTACGTAAGTTAATTTGTAAAGACATCCATTTAGCAAAAGAAAAGTAAAATTTTTATGTAAATAAAAGCTGCATTAACTAAAAAACGATCAGAAATTAAATAAAAAAAACAAGTTTTTTAAACTGAAAGTAAGGAGCGACATTAAAACTTAAAACGAACAGAAATTATTCCGTATATGAAAGGGGCTGTCCCCTGTTCAACGCCTCGCTCTTTACGCTTAAGTTTGACTCTGTCTCACAACTTTATTTTTTAAAACAATAAAAAACTTTAGCGTAAAGAGCGAGGCGTTGAGCAGGGGACAGCCCCTTTCATATACGGAATAATTTCTGTTCGTTTTAAGTTTTAATGTCGCTCCTTACTTTCAGTTTAAAAAACTTGTTTTTTTTTATTTAATTTATTTAACAATCAATTGTAGCTGATCATTTTACATACAAATCTTCTAAAACTATGTATGTTGTACTATTTTGTTTATATCATAAAAAATGAAGTTGAATAAATGGTTGGAACTATCAAAACTTGCTTATACACCTTGAAAAATCGTATAGACTCGAGTTAAGCTTATGAAGAAAGTCACACCAGGAAAGTTAGTGATCAAGAAAAGCCTACAAACGTGCCCCACCTAAGTATATATAACTTCCAAAATTATGTTGCTAAAAACTCGGTTGAAAGATCTTCTATTTACATTCTTTGATTCAAAACACATGTGATTTGTTGGTTTGTTTTTATCTTCATGGATTTCTACGTTGGAAGCTTTAGAATAAAAGTAAAATAAATCAAAACACGTAACACTGACTTCTTACAACCTGGAAAAGAATTTGGTAGCAGCCTTGAAGACAGAGCTGTTCCTAGGGCTGGTTGTTCTGGGGGAAAATTAATTACAGTGTTCCCTTCCCGACTTCTGCAGCAGGGTTCTCTTATACGCTGAATATGATGATGCGGTTTTCTTTAAGGTTCTATAACTTTTAGGGGGTCTTTCCCCCTTTTTTCGAAAATCAGCCAAATTTTTTCAGGCGCGTAACTTTTGATGGGTAAGACTAAACTTGATGAAACTTGTATATTTGAAACCAGCATTAAAATCTGATACTTTTGATTTGTCTATTGGTATCAAAATTCCGCTTTTTAGGCTTTCGGTTACCATTGAGCCGGGTCGCTCCTTACTTACAGTTCGTTACCACGAACTGTTTGGAAGAATTTTTTAGTGCTTTTAAAAGAGATTTTTATTCTAATTAAACGGCCTTTGTGATTCAGGAGTCATTCTTAAAGAACTGGGCCAAAATTTTAAGTTTAGCGTAAAGAGCAAGGTATTGACGAGGGTGATCCCCCTCATATACGTAATAAGTTCTGTTTGTTTAGGTTTTAATTTTTCTCCTTCCTTTCAGTTGAAAAAATATATCTTTTTTTATTTAATTCTTTAATAAGAATCAGTGCTCTGAATGGCAAAAAATGAAAATGGAAAAGAAGACAATACGTTTGCTTTGTAGCAGAGCGAATATGCACGCCCTATTGTCTTGTTGGGAGTGTGCTTCCATTCCCCACGACTCTCTCTAGTCAGATAGTGATTCATGGCTGTTTTTTATATGTATGTAGATTCACCTCCTTCTCGAGAGCTCTCTTTTATTGTGCCCCCAATTGTCCAACCGGCAAGACAGACACGAAGGCAAACAGCTCGGTCCAATTATCTTGAGGTTGACAAGCCGAGGACAGAGTATTTGAAGAACAGCTTCACTCGATGTTGCATCGGGCTTACATCCCTCTCTTTCCGGTTAATATATGCTTGTTGAATATCTTACTCCCGGTTTTTTTCTTTTTTAGAAACATTTTAATTCACTTATTTTTTAATTCATTATTTTAATTTATTAATTTATTGTCTGCTTGTGTTTCATCTATTTAGACGTGTTTGACTGAGATGCACTGCCGCTTGGTGATATACGGTGAAAGCGTGAAGGGCTGTGAAGGTCGGTTGGAAAGGGGCAGGAAAAGAAGCAGCTTGTTATAAACTAGTTTTATTGGTGCTGTGATAAATCAAAAATAGACGAATTCAACTATCTGCGGACGAATTCCGCATATAGGTATTTTCTTATTGGCCTTAAAGTTATTAAATAAAAAAAAAAGTTTTTTCAACAAAAATTACATTAACACTTAAAACAAGCAGAAATTATTTCGTACATGAGGGGGGACTTTCAAAACCCTTGCTCTTTATGCTAAAGTCTTGAAGATCTTCAAAAACAATACCACTCATTCAAATTCGACGGGAATTTTGTTCAAGCAGTCTTTCTAAAAGAATTCTAACAAAAAGTCAACTTTTAGCGTACATAATGACGGTCGAGAAAGGAACAGATCTCCTTATATACGGAATAATTCCCGTTCGTTTTAAGTTTTAATGTTGCTCCTTACTTTTAGTTGGAAAAAATTGTTGTTATTACTTAATTTCAGACCGTTTTTCAATCAAGCCAGGAAATACCCACCCTCGTATAAAATATCTCCGGGAAAATTCCTACCGGAAACTCTTCAGCCCATCAAAAATTCTTCTGGGGAAAATTTGCCCTTCCCCCTCTCCCAAAGAACAAAAAAATTTGTGTATGTCCCAGTAACAAATACTATATATAAACAATGGGCATATTGCATAACTTGCAGCCATTTATATTTTTTGGGGAAAGAGGACTTGGGAGGAAGGCTAGTTATTCTCTGATATTTTTGGTCCAACAGTTTGTTGTAACGAACTGTAAGTAAGGAGCGACCCGGGTCAATAGTAACCGAAACTAAAAAAAACGGAATTTTGATACCAGTAGATATATCAAAAGAATTGGATCCCACCAGATAACCCTATTGTAGAGGTTCCAATCTTTATCTGCAAAAATGTGGAATTTTATACTTTTTGCCAGAAGAAAGATCACGGATGCGTGTTTATTTGTTCTTTTTTTGTTTTTTTCCCCAGGGGTTAACCCAGTGGTCCTAGAATATCCTGAGAGGGCTCATTCGAACGGAAATTAAAAATTCTAGTGCCCTTTCTAAGTTACCGAAAAGATTGGAGGGCAGCTAGCCCTTCCTCTCCCGAATTTTTAGGAACATTGGTTCAATACTAACACCTCTGGAAAAAAAATAAAATAAGCACGTATTCGTGATCTTTCTTCTGGCAAAAAAATACAAAACTCCATATTCTTGTAGATAAGAGCTTGAAACCTCTACAGTAGGACTATACTAAATCTGGTGTAATTTTCATTAAGATTGCTTGATTTGTTTTTACCCCCTTTTTCGAAAATCAGGCTTTTGATGCCTAACATTAAAATGAATTTTATACATTTTGAATTAGCTTGAAAGGTCAATTCTGTTCATATATCTGTTGTTATCCAAATTCCGTTTTTTAGGGTTTTAGGGACTATTGGGCCGAATCGCTCCTCACTTTCGATTTGGTCCGAAGTGTTTGACAAGTAGATAGAATCAAGAAAACCTTCATGAAGACAAAACGGTTTTTCAGAGAGCCTGTTGTATCAATTCGGGAGACCAATTTTTTTCAACGTTCGCGACGCATAAAATGTGAATATTTATTTATGTCTGATTGGCTTGCCACAGACTAGGTAAACTTATTGCGCCACACAAACCTAAGAGGAAAAAATATATTGAAAAAAGCGGGTTGTGTTGGCTGGTGACGCCCCAAAATGGACAGGACACGAGGCAGTTTATTTGAAACGGGTTTCTTAAATATATTTTACATAAGCTAGGAAGTAATAATTTTAGTTCTATTTAAGTTTCAGTGCAACTATTTGCTAGTTGTTTTTTTATTAATTTTGTTGTTGTTTGTTTTTTTAATATACACGATAGCCTTGCAAAAAGATCTTTTTCCACCTTGCAGAAAGAAAGTATTGAAGTCAGCATGAGTTTTTGTTAAAAATAGGCCATTAAATATAGGTTTTACTTGACATCGGTGTTAAGCTTTCTTTTTAAAAACTCTTAAATTTTGTCACATAAGAGGTCCAAAGGACATATTATCCTTGGTATCTTTCAGGAAAATTGTTGGCACAAGATTCATTTACTTAGGAGATATTTTCCTACATGCCCAATATATTGTTTTATATATGGCCAATTTATTGCTTTATATTTTCCTATAAATTTTACTAAACTGATGGACATTAAGTGGCTTTAAGGTGTATAGTTAATGTAATTTGCAGAAATTTGAGTAGAGAAAGTTATTGCAATTTTTCTGCCACAATAATGCAAAGAATTTGGAACTTTTCATAACAAAATATACTTCATTATTTTTTCTTCTGGGATTTTAATACTTTAAGAGAACTGATTATTAGAAGTGAAATTATACCAGTGTACCAATCATCATGGTTAAATATTTTATATAGAATAATTACAGTCTCCCACCTTGAACAACAATGAACGTCACTTTTTTTGCATTCGAAGCGCTGAAGTATTTCCTATTTTCCTAAGTGTTTTCTTTTTTCTCTTCGCCACTTGTAGGTCACTGGAATTGAACACCTATTCCTAAAAAAATTTGCCATTCTGCGAATTCGAGAGCAGCCATAATGCTTACTGCGTTTACTGCGTGTACCACACAGTTTACTGCGGCCACAATGTCGAGTCCTAATCACAAGATTTTCACGTCCTGTTTTAAAATCTTTGTTGTGAACAAAGTGTTTGCCGTACTGAGGCCACAATGTCGAGCGCTAATCACAAGATTATTACACAGTTTACTGTGTGATACCAAGCGTATACCACACTAAATAATTTCTGAGACCACACTGGCTAATCATGAGTAAACAAAAAATCGCGAAGAAAGGAAACGAGGACAATTAACAGCCAGTGAAAAAATTGAAAAATTATGCAAATATTTCGGTCAAGACCTCCACTTGACCGTCCTACAGTGCAGAATAAACTGATAAAAATGGAGAAATTTTTCACTGGAGAAATTTTCTAAGTCCCATTTATGACAAAATTATTAATTCTGATCGGTTTTACATACATCCACAAAGTTATATTGTGCAATCGAATAGAGTCTCCGATAACAATCAAACTGGAAAGCGATCAGCCTTTAAAAGTGCTTTACGCAAAATGAAATTCTGAAATGCACATTTAGACTTGTGTTTTTTATTCAGTTACCCTTTCACCGTTACTAGGAAAGGGTCGTCCAATTTTAGTTTCGTGTTTTTATTTTAAGGTTTGGTTTTTATATTTTTATCAGTTTTATCTGCACTGGGACCGGTCAATGTCGGAGGTCTTGACCGAAATATTTGCATAATTTTTCAATTTTTTCACTGGCTGTTAATTGTCCTCGTTTCCGTTCTTCGCGATTTTTGTTTATCGTATACCACACTGTTTACTGAGGCCACAATGTCGAGTGCTAATCACAAGATTATCATGGCCTGTTTTAAAATGTTTGCTTTGTAAAAAGTATTTGCTCTACTGCGGCCACAAAATCTAGTGCTAATCACAAGATTATCACGACTTGTTTTAAAATGTTTGCTGTGTAAAAAATATTTGCTGTAGGCCTACTTCGGCCACAATGTCGAGTGCTAATCACAAGATTTTCACGGCCTGTTTTAAAATGTTTGCTGTGTAAAAGGTGTTTGCTGTACTGCGGCCACAATGTCGAGTGCTAATCAAAAGATTATCACACAGTTTACTGTTTGATACCAAGCGTTTACCACACAGTTTACTGCGGCCACAATGTCGAGTGCTAATCACAAGATTATCATGGCCTGTTTTAAAATATTTGCTGTGTAAAAGGTGTTTGCTGTACTGCGGCCACAATGTCGAGTGCTAATCACAAGATTATCACACATGTTTAACTGTTTGCTGTATACCAAGCGTATACCACACTGTTTACTGAGGCCACAATGTCGAGTGCTAATCACAAGATTTTCACGGCCTGTTTTAAAATGTTTGCTGTGTAAAAGGTGTTTGCTGTACTGCGGCCACAATGTCGAGTGCTAATCACAAGATTATCACACAGTTTACTGTGTGATACCAAGCGTATACCACACTGTTTACTGAGGCCACAATGTCGAGTGCTAATCACAAGATTATCATGGCCTGTTTTAAAATGTTTGCTTTGTAAAAAGTATTTGCTCTACTGTGGCCACAAAATCCAGTGCTAATCACAAGATTATCACGACTTGTTTTAAAATGTTTGCTGTGTAAAAAATATTTGCTGTAGGCCTACTTCGGCCACAATGTCGAGTGCTAATCACAAGATTTTCACGGCCTGTTTTAAAATGTTTGCTGTGTAAAAGGTGTTTGCTGTACTGCGGCCACAATGTCGAGTGCTAATCACAAGATTATCACACAGTTTACTGTTTGATACCAAGCGTTTACCACACAGTTTACTGCGGCCACAATGTCGAGTGCTAATCACAAGATTATCACGGCCTGTTTTAAAATGTTTGCTATGTAAAAAGTATTTGCTGTACTGCGGCCACAATGTCGAGTGCTAATCACAAGATTATCGCGGCCTGTTTTTAAATGTTTGCTGTGCACTTTTCGCTATTCCCAATCACTTGTTTATGACGTGCTCGAAATTTGTGACAATAAGATTGAACTCGAGGTTTTATCACTACTCAATGCGTGTTTTTATGGTCTTTTCTAATGTAAATTCAAGAAAAGTAAGATTATATGATCAAGAGCTTTAGATCAAACCATTAAACACCTCTACGATGTTGGGGTTGTCAGATAGTTCTGATAGTCAGTAGCTGAATATAAAACTTATTAAGCTGGCTGAATGGAGGAGTATACAAGGGCGATTTTAAACCTCAGGTATAGGGTTTTCAACCATGGAGATTAATTGCGCCCTTTTGTTGTGAAGTGTTATTCTTATGGTATTTGGGGGTTGTAGTCGTAGATGCCTTTATTCTCCCTTTATAGGGGAGATAAACTCCCCTATAAAGGCCCTAAGGTAATTAAACTTTGGTAGCGTGCCTTAGGATATGACCAAACAAATGAGGCGTACCGACTGAGTATGTTCGAGAGGCTAAAAATAGATCGTAGAGAGTTCGTCTAAAATACAATACTTTTATTCATTTACCATATAATAAAATCGGATATATTCTGGCTACTGGGACTGGCTGTCCCAAGTAGCCCACAAGTCTCAATAAAATATAAATTAGATGCTTAGACACTTACGACTATAAGACAAAGTCCAAGGTATTTCTAATGAGAAAACAAACGGGCAGAGGTTCACCCGGCAAGTCAAAAAGTCTGCCTTCAGTCCCAAAAATCGGGGTATATATATGAAAACCCTAACCACGTCCTTCCGGTAAATTGACGCATTTAGCCAGGAACTTGGTTATTGAGCAAGTTCCCTCCAGCCCACACATTCCACGATTTGTATCCTTATCTTAACAAGTGGTATTTTGAAACTTTGTTTTTGCGTCTTAATATATTTTTTACCCAATTAATAATTAACTAAATTAGAAAGCTTTACCACACTTTTCATGCTTCAAAGTCTTTCAACTCCAGAAATTGTCCCGAAGTGTTATCTGTGGGTGCCATATGCCACTTTGTAATGTCGCTATCAAGTCAAATTTATGAGAAGCAAGTAAATATAAAAATGTGCTTTCAAATGAACCCTTAAACAAATCTCTATAATGTTTCAGTGCCCCAATAGCGGTGAAAATAAGTAGAAGTAGAATAGGAAAAAAGAGAGACATGTCAGTGCTTCCCGTGGAAAGAAAGTGATTTTTCCTGTTGTTCAAGGAGGGGGGCTATAAATCCCTTAAGTGGGGTTTTTGACCATGCCAATTCAAATGATATATTTTCCATTTCGATTTGACGGTGTTTTTGAGGGGTTTCGGGCCTGTTTTTTAATAGTTCTCTATATCCATTTTCGGAATAAATTTTTACTATTAAGATTAATCAAAATAAAAGTTACCATTTCTATAACAGCTGCAATGTAATTTTTTCTCACCAAAACCAGTCTTTTTTTCAAAACTTTTTTACAAGTTTTGATTACTATTAGCCATGATTTGCTCTTTATTAAGCTGCAGCTATATCTGCAAACATGATTTGACTATTGATTTGAATTTCTATTAGTCTTGGGTTTCGTTTATTCATTCATATTAGTTAGTTTTCACATTGAATTTTAATGTGACCTTATTTTTGCTCATGTTAGGCTTAAACGTGGCTATATAATTTTCTTTGAAAAACTCCTCTTTGGCAAAAAGTTTTTTTTTTAATTTGATTAGTATATGAAACTAGCTGAAATACCCTTCGTTGTTTAGTGGGAAGAGAGCCTCAAAGAACCCAAGTAAGAATTGAGGAATTCTAGCAACTTTGATTTTTCACTCTTTGGAGGGTACGTTCTGTCCCAAAAATGTTGTCCCTGGGACAAATCAATACGGGTGATTTAACATCTGGAATATTTTATTAGTCTATTTGAATATTAGTCTAAATGGGGATTCATACGAAAATCATTTGCAGTTGAGAATGTTCCATGAAAGAATTTTGATATCCAACCACTTTTGAAGAATCTCAAAATCTGACTACTTTTGGTGTTCGGTTTCTCCTCTGGTAGAAACCTTACTTAGGCCTATCGTGGAAATGTTATCCGAAGAGATGCCTTCATTTGTATTTCATTGGGGGGAGGGGATCCCAAAAATAGCCTGCCGCTGAAAATTTAATTTGAAGAAGGGTGATTAGGGAGACTAAGACTCAAAAAATTATTACATTGCTATATGGGGTTCTTTGTTTCAAAAATTACAATCAACACCGTCAAAATTGCCGTGGTTTCACTTCGGCTAAGTAAGCCTGTCACGGTGGTTTGCATTAGGTCTATAAGTGTTTTACCTGTTTCTGATTGGATGATTGTTTTTAGCTGACCAATCATTGGTGATTGTACGTCATGAGGCTCCATAGCCTAATGGAAATTCTTAAGTAGCAATGTGAGAGTCCCATTTCGGGAACTAGGCAGAATTCCTTCTACACCTGGCGATTTTTAATGGTTTTCCTTTGAGTTCGGGTTCAGCACCTGAAACGCTGGTTAATTCCAGATAAATTACTAGTGGTAAAAGTTTACCGTTATGAGTGAAAAATTTCATTTCATGTCTACTTCTTACAGTTTAGTGCAAAGTTCTATGTGTTTAAAGTTTATGTTTTTAAGCCAGACCAAAGTCTGACGGGAAAGCACGCAGTAAAGTGCAACAATAAGAAGAATCCAATGTCAATGATTAGATTGGCACAATGTAGAAGTACGCTTTTTGCGATTATTTATTGAAGGTTATTACAATAAACAATAAATACTTTTAGTAATTAGTTACCAGTGTTTTCTTTATTATTTAATTTGCAAGTTCAAGGAAGCATAAAAAGCTAAAATAGGCTTCTTATTTGAGTCTATCTTCATTTACTGCTCTGGGGAGATAGATAATAAGAAAATAAAATCATAATACCAAACAATGAAAAAATTGATCATCATGTTCCATAAGACTGCTTTTTGCAGTAATTGAAATAAGTATATAAAGTTAAGATGCAGAGACTGATCAAATTGTAGTCGTGTTTCAACTTTAGTTTACTGCTGAAAAGAAAAAAGTAAGGATTTTCTTTTTTTAATTTTTTTTCTTCTTCTTCTTCTTCCTCTGGTCCTATAAACAATAGATCTGATAAAAATTCGGCAAGCAGGTGCGTATGTACACAACTCTTTCGGACAGGTGGCGTAGCAAATTTCCTCTCCTGCAACCTAATAAACCTTCAATGGTACTACTGCTAATAATAATTACTTGCTGCAGCTAATACTGCTAATTTTTTAATAACTTGCTGCAGCATCAGGCCACCTGAGGCCACCACAGCTACACATGATCCTCCTCCTTCCCAATCTGTTCCAAACCTCCCTCTTTACACCCTCGCAAGAATTTCAAAGTTCCCTTAAATCTTTCCTTACGACCTCCTTCCACCCCGCTCAAGGACGACCTGTGTTTTGTTTGGCCCTAGATGGGTGGCTGACAAGGACGATCTTTGGCACTTCGTCATCCTTTATCCGAAGAACCTGCCCTAGCCGTCTCAACCTTTCTCTCATTGCAGGCCTAAAAAGTAGTACTGAACCACATTTTTCGCATAGCTTATTGTTTGAAATATGGTCAGTCAGACGAGTACGCAAAATATCCGTAGACAATTTATCTGGAAAATATATACCAAATTCTTTTCCGCCTTGCGGAGCGATCCATGCTTCAGAAACGTACTTGACCACTGTCATCATTGTAATCTTGGTTTTCAGACTTATCTTCATATTATCCAAAATCTAATTATACTCTAAATAATACTTCTTAAAATAACCACCAATCTAACTCTTAAGAGTTTTTTTAGCCTCGCGGGGCTCTGTCCCAACCCAGTTTGCGAATCTTGGCAAATATACGGTACAATTACTATAGAGTTCATTTGCAATGGTGGCGCTTAATGAGTCCTTAATAGCGAGGGATCGTGACAACAAAACTATTTGACGAGGAAATTGTTTTAAAATCTATGAACAATGTAAATTCTTCGACAGTCCGCAATAGTGAGGTATCGTGACAAGATAACTAATTGAGGAAGAATTTTTTGTAGAATTTATGGGCAATGGTGATCTTCAACAGTTCTTAATAAAGAAAAAGAATTATTTTAACAAGGATTATGACTCTAGCTATTTTTGCATACACAAATGTTCAAAACAAAAGTCTGGCAATAGATGACAATGACAAATTGATACCTAAATAAAATAAGATATCGGGAATATTAAAATGATAGATATTATAGAATAAGACCGGGTTTTGAAAGGCTTTCTTGGTATAAATGGATTCGACAAACCGATGATGTGTGTACAACTCAACCCTCGTTCAACTCAACTCCATTCAATTTAACCTGATAGAATGCAACCCACGTTTAACTCATCTCCCTTTCAATCCAACCCCGTGCAACTCAGCCCCACTAATCTAAAGCCCATATATTCCAACTCGTTAAGCTCAATTCCTATCGTCACAGCCATTATTCAGCTCAACTCCCATTTAGTTCAATTACACATAGCTTAACTCTCCTGAAACTCAACTCCTATTCAATTCAATACCAAGAAACTCAAACCCAGTTTAACTCACCCCCATTCAAATTAACTCCCGTGTAGCTCAATCTTCAAGTAATCTTCAGGTTTAATCTTCAAGTAAAATCAAATTTTTCATGGTTTTTGTGACAGAATCTTTATGTGCAAGAATTTAGATGGAAAAGAAAATACAACTTGGATTTAGAAATTATAAGACGACAATCAAAAATTATTTTTTGTCGTAGAAAGAAACTATTTACTTTTGTAAAACCTTTCAAGTGTTAAAAAAATTTTTTTTTTTTCTTCACCTGCTGTAACCTTTGACAAGCTCTAGCGACTGTAAATTTTAGTGCATAGTTTTTCCATTTAGGTAGATTCACTGAGGGCTAAACAAAATATTTTCCCTCACACTGGAGCATCTAAAAGGGGACAATTTTGGAGTATTTTAATTTTCAGTTAGGGAAACCCGGTGGTAAATCTGTCCAGGTTCCGATTAATTTGCTAGCTGAAACAAACATACAATCTAAAGCCTCATCTTGATTGACATCATTCACCCTGTCAGCAGAATTTTTGTAGGTGGATCATTTTTGGACAGCCGGCTATAATTGGACAACCAATATAGTTGAAAGTCCTTCAAAATTTCTAAGGTTGTGATTGGCTGTCGGGTCGAAGCCGGCCTTGCTATTGACAGGGTTAATGATATCAATCAAGACGAGGCTTAATTTACCATCCAACACTCTTGTCAAACGTAATAATTGCTAGCACGTAGATACGTCCAAAATCTCCTCGTGGCTGGATATGACCTTAGACTAAAAGGAAACCGGTATTGATTTGGTTGTTGGGTTAATTGTCATCAATTGGCAATACGAAACAACTGTTCATGAAGAATAAGTACAGATAAATAATATAAACCAACAAAAACTGCAATTTTATGTATATAGCACAGGGCTATGTCAAGAAAATGTAAGAATATTGATTCCAGGAACTCCCAGCAATCTCCATATTTAAATTGTATTATGATAAAAAGTGTTTAAAATATATAAATATATTTAGTGAATATATAACAAAACATTATATTCCACAGTTTTTTGTTTTCAGTAAAGTGTAAATGACGCTGTGGCTTATAGAGGGTTTAAGGGGGCGGTAGCCTTGCCTTTATTTGTGATGATTCCCGCTCACTTTATATTTGACTTATTTATTTTAATTTATGTTCGTTTTACGATTCATCTATTCATCCATAGCAGTCAGTATCTGTTATCTTTTTGTTTGATGTAACCAGTAGCGTCCCAAGCCTCATTTCATGGGGTGGGGGGGCGATCTTCGTAAATTTTATCGAATCGCTACCTGATTTATGCCGAATTTTCTGTAGAAATCAAGAATTTTGCTAAATCTCTGCCGATTTTGCAAAATTTATACCGAAGTTTTCACCTTCAGTGAAAATTTTATCGAATCACACGAAATCGTGGGGGGGATGGTCATGCACCCCTCCCCGTCACCCCCCCCCCCGTTCAGGACGTCCCTGGATGTAACTACTCATTTTAGTTATTATTCGTCTTGGGTTTCATCTATTGATACATCGTAATTTCTGCTTGTTTTCGGGGATGAATTATTATATGACTTTTTTCACGGTTCAGGAAGACTAAAGCCTATTGCATCATTTCGGCTTCACTGCAAACGAATTATATATTACAAAAATTTTCCTCTAAATTTACGACATTGAAAAATAAAAATTACAGTAAAATTAAATCTTAAATTGCTGAGTTTCCGGGAATTAGTATCAGTATATATAAAATTTTCAGTTTATTGTTGGTAGTTCTTTCCAAGGACTGTCAAAAAAAATCAAACAGTTCGTATGGTAACGAACTGTAAGTAATAAGTGGCCCGGCTCAATAGTAACCGAAACTCTAAAAAACTGAATTTTGATACCAATAGATACATCAAAAGAATTGGATTTTTGTGCTGATTTCAAATATATGAATTTTATCAAGTTTAGTCTTACCCAAATTTAGCAAGTTTAGTCAAAAGTTACGGGCCTGAGAAAACTTGCCTTATTTTTGAAAAAAGGGTAAAACACCCCCTAAAATCATACAAATTTAATGAAAATCACACCATTAGATTTAGCGTAACAGAGATCCCTACTGTAGAGGTTTCAAGATCCTTCCTGCAAAAATGTGGAATTTTGTATTTTTTGTCAGATGAAAGATCATGGATGTGTTTTTTTTGTGTTTTTTTAGGGTTGATTGTATCGACCCAGTGATCCTAAAATATCACGGGTGGGCTTTTATTGATTTAAAAAATAGAGTTGTGAGAAACAGTAAAACTTTAGTGTAAAAAGCGAGGCACTGAGGAGGGGAAAGCCCCTTACATGGAATAATTCCGTTCGTTTTAAATTTTAATGTCGCTCCCTACTTTTATTTAAAAAAAAACTTGCTTTTTATTCAATTACAACAAAAAACGAATAGTTTGAATTTGATTTTAGTTCGTTTTAAGTTTTAGTTGAATATTAAATTTAATTTTTACTCGTTTTAAGATTAATTTATTCGTTTATATTTTTATCTGTTATCTGTATGTTTCCTATGATTGTTTATTTAGTTTCTGTTTGTTTTGGGTTTCATTTATTCTTTAAAAGGAGTTTCTTGTCGTTTTTGGGTTGAACTATTATAGCAATTAATTTCTCTTGGTCTTAAGTTTAACATGGGTCCTTACTTTTCATTGAAGAGCCTATTTTTCGGAAAGATTTATTAGTTAATATATGAAAAGGTTCTTTTTTGGGAAACGTTTCCTCGAAATAATGATATTTTTCTTTTTTTTTCCGTATGTGTGTGTTAAATACGGCTGAGTTGCAATGGAACCCATGCAGGTGAATCAAAAGATGAGAAGAGGTGAATGTAAAACTTTAACCCTTTACGTGGGAATTTCCCCAGGATAAGGGACGGGAAATAATTTAGTAGTTACATCCAATTACAGGGGGGGACTAAGGTAAATTTTGGCCTGGGCACCACCAGCCCTTAGAGAAGCCTGTCTCTGTTTCTTTTTTTTCTCTCTCCCTCTCTCTCTCTCTCTCTCTCTCACTACCTCACTCTCTCTCTCTCTATCTCTCTCTCTCTCTACCTCACTCTCTCTCAATCTCTCTCTCTCTCTCTCTCTCTCTCTCTCTCTCTCTCTCTCTCTCTCTCTCTCTCTCTCTCTCTCTCTCTCTCTCTCTCTCTCTCTCTCTCTCTCTCTCTCTCTCTCTCTCTCTCTCTCTCTCTCTCTCTCTCTCTCTCTCACTCTCTCTCTCTCTCTCTCTCTCTCTCTCTCTCTCTCTCTCTCTCTTTTTATATTTTAAGCGCTACGATGGGTAAGAAAAAGCAGAATTGTTTTTATCCCCATAACGGCCTCTTTATTGATTTATGATTTACCCATTCATTTTTCACTTAAACTGGTAAAAATCTAATTAGTTTTAG
>NC_142813.1:45711787-45739708 GCF_049724085.1 Artemia sp. Qi Xiang Cuo | reverse complement strand
AAAAAAAGGCCTTCTCAACTGAATTATTTGAAAAAAACTACGTTTTCTAAAGAGTTAAAGAGGCTGAGTTACAAGGTCGAACCTTAAAACGTACAGGGATTAGGAGGAGCAGTTGGGGGGCTGCCGCCCCCCAAACCCCCGCTTTCGCAGCCTTTAAATAAAAAAAAAAGTTTTTTAAACTTAAAATAAGGAGCGACATTAAATCTTAAAACGAACAGAAATTATTCCGTATATGAAAGGGGCTGTGCCCTCCTCAACGCCTCGCTCTTTACGCTAAATTTTGACTTTCTCACAACTCTTTTTTTAAAAAAAATAAAAACTTTAGCGTAAAGAGCGAGGCGTTTTTGCATTCGCGTAATCGTTCTTCATATCCGAGTTCAACCTCATAGTAAGTCCACAGCAGTTTTTTGGCTTCCATAATACTGGCATGAGTTACAAGGTCGAACCTTACAACGTACAGGGATTAGGAGGAGCAGTCCCGGAAGCAGTTTCTAGGGCCCGGAAGCTTATCCTCGAAATTTCAGCTCAATCCAATCACTCCTTCCCTGTTTCCAAAAAAACAAATATAGCCACTTAAAATTAATTTCTTTTTTTTTGTTATCCACGCCTAGAGGCCACAGATGGCAACTGATCCGGGTGATTGAGGACTCATTCGAAGCAGAATTACCTGTTAGGGCTTTTTGATATTTTCAGACCGAAAAAACTATCCCCCGAATTTACATTTACGAAAAACCTCGTTTTCCCACAATAGCCCATGTTAATTTTTCCCTCCACAACCCCCCTTTAACGTTGTCTGATCGGGCTGAAATTTAGAGGATAAGCTTTCCTAGGGCCTGGGAGCTTATCCTCAAAATTTCAGCTCAATCTGATCACTCCTTCCCTGTTTTCCAAAAACAAAATATCAAGTTTTGCTTGCGTCAAAAAAAGATGCCCCTTACTAAAAAACAATTACAATTGTGTCTGTTTAGTGCAGCAGTCGAGACTCCTAACTGCCAGGTTGACTAAACCTCTTATATAAGACCGACGAATCTGTTGCATCAAATTACAACAACGGTAAAAGTGTTTTTTGATTTTTAAAGACTGCGCTAACTTAAAGACTAGAATGTTATATCCGTCTCGTGTCAACTTTAGTCTTATGAATAACCTTAAAAATCTTAAATAGAAAGACTAGAAGAAATGAAAAATGTACTCGCCTGTGATAATTAAAAGTGCAATATATGTCATTTTGGTGAAAAATGAGTATCGTTACGAAGATAAAAAAGTGACATACGAAGTTTTGACTAAAGAGAATTATCTTATGAAGCTATAATGGCACTTGTCTTCTTTTTTGTCAAGGAGAAAGGAAAATATGGTACGCCAAAAATGAATTAATTTTTAAATACACAATAAAGTTAAATAACTTTGAATTCACTCGGAATATTTCTGACTAGGTTTGGCAAGACCCGGCAAACTCTTCTGGGCATAATTCAAACATTAATTTAAGGATCCGCCTTTCTTCTCCCACTAGATCGAATCAACAAGATCCCGGCATCACTAAGACATTAGCCTCGTAATCCTAACCAATTGTATTAATACTCGACAACCTCTTTTGCTTAAATTTGGCTACTCCCCCCTAAAAAAGGTTGGGTCGACTAAAAAGTCCCAAGGGACAGAACTTAGGCACTTACTCTGACTTTGTACAAAGTTTGGTTATTATTCTACAAGAAATTGTGTTGTACAGGCGTAACAAAAAGAAGTTAGTGATGCCCTTCCTCCTCCGACAGAGATAAAAAGGGGTTTGATGGTCCGAACAAACTCCTGAAAAGAAAGATGGGACACATACTTTTGCTTCCGACCAACCCTGATTGAAATCTAATAAATTGTCAGCTAAATATCATAATAGCAGGCACGTTGGGGCTGCTCCCCTTTCTCTCCCTTCAAAATTAACCCCAATAAGTGCAAATATAATAGAATTTCTTATTATCCACCTAAATATGTTTCACCAAGTTTTGCCATGGTTGCAGCAGCAGTTGCAACCTAGTAAAGAGCAAACCATAACCTATAGTAACCAAAAGTTAAAAAAAAACGCGTTAAGAAGAAAACTACCTGGTGACGAAAATTGCCATCTGACACTGATTCAAGAATGGTAACTATTATTCCGGTTTGTCTTAAAAGTAAAAGTTTATTGCGAAAAGAATTTTATGGTTATTTCGTACAAAACCTAAAACCCCTTGAAAATGGTGTCAGATCAAAATGAAAAGTGTAAAAAATCAAAATGAAAAGTTTCATAAACTTCATCACTATCATCACTTCATCACTAGTTTCATAAACGTCATCACTAGTTTCATAAAGTTTCATCACTATCAAGCACTAGCAAGTTATTGTAATATCGTACAGAGTTGTATGAGAGGTAATTATATAGCTCTTGATCATATCTAGGGGCTCTTGGTAAATTAATCTTGATTTTTTTCTAAAACGTCGTATGGCACTAAAAAAGGCATTCTTTTGTGCAGTTTCTTAAGTAGAAATGCCAAAAATCATTAAGAGATCCGATAAATTTTACATGGACAAAAAACAATAGCCAGAGGTCTGCAAAGCCTGTATTTATCGCAAACCTCATTCACTTCAGCATTTTCACAAACAGCAAACCCTATATAAAATTTGCCTATTTTCCTTCAATTTTCACAATTCCTATGAATTCCAATATTTGTACAATATTTTGTAATTTTTTATTATTTTTTTTATCCTCCTTTGCTCCTTCCCAAAATTCTAGTTTGAGTTCTCTTGGCCTTTTTAACACCTCCTAATGATTTCAGTTTGATATTTCAAGCCAATCCTGAGAGTTTACAAGTAATTTAGAAACTCTAGAGTATTTAACATCCTTTGATTGCATCAAGCACGCTTCTAGCAAGGTATAAGTTGAGAGACACTATTTCTATATGGGCTGTCATAGCAGCATGTTTACAATATCTTAGGCAGGGCTTTGGTGATGAAGTTAAGACCTGGTAATTTTCAAAACCTTGTCTCCAAGAAAACAACTTTCATGTGCTCCTAGTCAGCTCAATAGTGCAAACATTCCCCTGGGGCATTCCACCCCTAGCGGCGGAGAAACAGGTTCTGAAACGAGTTTTATAAACACCCAAGGTATCAATGTTTCTTGACAATATTATGTGATTTCTATTATTTGTGTCATAGCTATTGTATTCAAGATTTTACTTTGGAAACCTTTTTCTCTTGTTTGTTCTAGAAATAATTCTTTGGGACAATACTACTTTTAGAGAAAATTTTTCCTCACTAATACACCTTAGTATTATAATAAGGGTTTGATATCCATTTGAAAAACTTTACCTTATTACTGTGAAATACGAAATGTTAAAAATGATAAACAGATTAATACATCATTTATTACAAATTTGCTTACATGACAACGAAGCTACAAGGTTAGTAGTCCATATATTTTATTTTAAATGAGAAAAAACCTTGAGGGTGAGTCCCCTCTTCATATTAATCCAAGTGGTTCTTTAACAAAGCCTATGAAAAACTTGCCCTTAGAAACGCATTTCTAAGGGATTCGGCAGTCCTTATCATGGTCTCCCAAAAAGGAAGAGGGGCAGGAAGTCCTTGAAACCTCCCCAAAAAAGGGCAAAATAAACCAAAGAGAAGCCCAAAATAAACCAAAGAGAAGCCCAAAACAAACAAAAGGGGAGGAGGTGGTGTAGGAAAAAGTCATGTATGGATGTCAATAAAAATGAATTAAAAAAGAAAAAGGGTGAGTCCACAGTTTTTTTTTTACACCAGGATTTAGCTTTGGGAAATGGGTGAAAAGTTGAGCCTGGGTGTGTACAAAAAGGCTAAGGGGGTTGAGGTGAAATTTAAAGCCGTGAGGCTTGTGTTGATTTAAATCAAAATAAACTATGTATCTAAGTTATCAAAAACTTGAAACTTTAACGGCCAGCCACTTTTACTACCGCAATTCTGGCTGAAAATACAGCTTGTTGTGACAATGAATTTGGCCACTTTTGACTGTAATAACTTGCAACTGTGACTGCAAATGCTGCTGCATCTACTTGTGACTACTTTCAGGAAATATTGAGGTATTAAATAAAATCAAAACACACCGAGAGAATGCTGTTTCTCAATAGAGCTCATCAACAACATCTCAGGAACGCTTCAGGGGATTCAATTGAAACTTGCAGGGCATGTAGAACAGTGCTTTGAAGGGCAAAGCAATCCTTTATACAAGACCACCTTTTTTTGACTTTTGTTTCATCCGGGAAGGATCGTATTTCCCCCGACAGAGACTAGTAGTTGTAAAATCTTAGGAATGAGACTCGTTTGAAATTAAAGCAAAATAGCTTGTGCTATTTTACTTGACAAAAGAGAAACAACTGCCAGAACAACGCAATGTTACCTATAATTTTGTGCTATCAAAAACAAATGTTTTCCCAATTAAGGTCAAAATCTAGTAATTGGAGATTCTTAACCGCAAACAATTTTTTTTTCCCCACAACTTTGACAGTCCACAATAGAGTGTTATTTTCTTATATTTTGTGCCGCAAAGCATCAATCTTTGCCCAAAAAGGGTCGAAATACCTCGACACGATAAATAAAAGTCTTTTTTTATTGAAGTTTGAAGTTTTTTTCTTAGATTTATTCCGTATATTATACAATCAAAACTCATTTTAAAAACAAATTTTTCTTACGGAAATGAAGAGCCAGTGAAAGTTCAAAGAGATTACAAATTATTGCTTTGACAAATTACAAATGTCCAAGATATAAAAAAATATCCCATTGAAAGTAAAATACCCCCTCCCACCTAATTAAAGATACGTTAGATAATTCCAACCCGATAAAATCCCCTCCCCCCGACAATTCCCCTCAACATGTAAAATTGACTCGGAAAAGAGAAATTAAGACAAATAAAAAGAGTTATATATAAGAATTCTGGCATATCTCCCCAGTGTAAAATTTTCCCTGGAAAGATCACCCAACGAAACTTCTCTCCTTATGGAAAATTCTCCCTGTTGATAGTTCACACAGGAGAAAATTCACCCCTCTCCCTGAAAAATGTATGTACACTTTCAAAAAACAAATATTATATGTGAACAATTAGCAAATTTCATGACATATAAGCCTTTCCCCGGAGGCTGTCTGGGGTCATGTCATACCCAGAGGCATAGTTACGGAATGTTTCAACTATGCTAAAAAAAAGAGGCTATCTGAAAATTTTTAGTGGAAGACTTTAAGGAAAAAAGAGGGGTGGGAGCGGGTCTAGTTGTCTTCTAATCTTTTTGGTCAGCGATTGATCAGCGATTTCTTGCCGAAAGATTCAAAATGTACAAACATATATATCAAAACACGGAATTTTCAATACTTGCCTGTCGATAATTTTCGATACTTGCCTGTCGATACCTATACTTACCTCTTCGGCTCTAAGCGTCAAAATTACTAATTTTGTTTCTTCTTTTGCAGATTCAGCACCTCTAGATAGATTAGAAGAATCTGACAGAAGGTTACTTCATATTATTAAGGACTTGGAAGAGTTAACAGAAAAATTTCAGTTAACTTTTAGTTCACAGAAAGCTAACATATATTGATAGGCCGAAATGTCATACTCAAATACCAGGGAACTTCAAATCGAAGGAGTTGCCGTAGAAACATTGAAAAGGGCTCATTCGATTGGAAACTGAAAAGTATTGCAGTATTGATTCACAGTTCAAAGAGATAACACCTAGTTAGCGAAGAGGATTATAAGTTGAAATCTAGTTTCTTTGAACTTGACCCAGTTTTCATCAGCATTCATTCCGCTTACATCTAAGTACACAGGCTGTGAAATAACTTGAAAAACCAGGTCCCATTGACAAGAATTGTCATGTTAAGTGGAAATCTTACTTTATAAGACTTGTTATGTTAAGTAGAAATTTTGTGTGAATAAGTACAGGCACTGGAATAGTCACTCGGATGCATTTGTGAGGCTTAGCCATCAAAGAAAGATAAGTAATCTTTCTAATTATTATAACTATACTTCCGGATTAATTATGACTTCTGTTAATTTTTCTGAAACTCTACAAGAAATTAATCAAAAATTGAACGGAATAGAAATAGTTTCATCGCAGGTTCAAGAACTGAGAAACGACCTATATACTATTTCGTCGCGAATTGATTCGACAGTAGACAAGTTCTCGGAGGATACGTCACAATTGAAGAAAGATTACCTAAGTTTGCAAGCTGAATTGTCGGCTACTAACGTAAAATTGCAAAGACTAGAAAATGAGTCTAAAAAGTGTAATTCGGTCCTGTATAATTTCGATCCTACAAACAAAGGTTCTTCGTTACGAGAAGATGTAATGAGAGCACTCAACTTACATGTGCCAAATTTAGGGCTGAAAATGATGGACATTTGAGAAATTTTTCGGCTAAACGCTAAACAAGGCACGTGACCGGTATTGGTTAAGTTTACAAGTGGCTACATTCGTGATACTCTATTGCGTTCAAGTGCGCACCTGAAAAGGGCGGGTCTTGGTGTTAGTCCCGATTATTCAAAGCGTGAATTGTCTATTCGTAACCACCTAAAGCCTTTTCTTGAACGGGCTAGAGGAGAGAATAGAGAAGCAAGACTAAGAGGGACAAAGTTATATATTGGTCAACAGTATTTTACGTATAGCTTTGATAAGCAGTCTGTAGTTGAAGTTACGAATTCCCCTAATATAGAGTCATCAGCGAATACCATGACCCATTTTAAGGAAAATTTTGGACAAAAGTTTCTCCGTGAACCTGGGTCTTTATCAGTGCCACAAAAAAGTTTAGTAAAGAGTTTTGTTTCTGAAAATAATCGGTTTAACCTGGAAGAACCTTGCAACTCAAGATCGCGTTCTTGATCTTCATCCTCAATTCAACCTTTCTTTAGTATAGAGGAGAAACATAGTAGCGATAACGACATAAATGGGATGAACAGTGAAAATACGGTTATTAAAAAAAGACTCCACATCAATTTTTATCGGGCCTTTGGGGGCTCCCGAAAGTAATAGCCAACAAATTATTAGCCCAGATGACCACCTAAAACAGAGGAGCAAGTCGGTTAGAGCTGAGGACCCTAATAAAATGGAGCCTAGGCAGCTATTTAACTCGTCACAACCCATTGGCTCAAATAGTGGATAGGATAAGCAGGGCCATGGCGCAATTTACGAGTGTCATTTAGCGCATTGGAATGTTCAGGACTTTTCGTATCTTAAATTAGAGTGTCTTCTTAAATGTTGTGATTTTTCAGTTGTATCATTAGTAGAAACGTGGCAGGAAAAAGAGAAGAGAATAGAAGGTTTTTCTTATTTTGGATCACAAAGAAAGCGATCGCAGAATGGTAGAACTTATGGAGGAGTGGCATTATTGATAACGAATAGATGGTGAAATTTATCTCGGTTGAAAAGTGTTTCATGTAATCTAGTATGGGTGCGAGTACCTTTAGGTAGTAACTCGTTTATCTTTTGTTCAGTGTATTTACCGCCGGAAACTAGCACTTTTAGTGATGAGGATACCTGGGAGATATTAGAAAATGATGTGGGTCGTTTGTCTGGAAGGGAGACTCAAGCACCCTGTCCCCCCATCTGCCAAGAAGCGAAAGTTGGCTACTAATAAAAGTGAAAGAAATATTACAGACCGATTTATGACAAATAAAGTTGAGATACAGACATGGATATCCCTATTTCTAATATATGAGTGAAAAATCAGATAAAAGTTGAAATGATAAAAACCAGACACTAAAAAAGAAATGAGAAAGTATTGACCCAGTAGTGATAGATTATCATGGAAAATAGATTTAAATGGGCAAAATGGAAAAAAATAACAACTACACCTTCCCAGCAACGCTCTCCTGCAGCTTTTTAGTAGATTAATAAGTGCAAATGTACCTTAAATGAATATCATGAGAAACATTTTTTTTTTCACATTTAATTGTACTTTACATCTAAATTATTTTAATGCATTTTCATAGAATTTTAAACGCAAACATAGCCTTAATTTAGGCGTTTGGTAATGCTATTCAAATGCTTTAAAAAAGTGAATAACTAGGAACATCTTTTCTTGTTCAAATTAATCTCAAAACAATTTTAGTTTCAGATATACCTTCACCATCTATTTCTGGGGAGCCTGACTCAGATAGTAAAGTGGAAGATCCGGGTGAAATACAGAAAGACAGATTTTGAGGTTAATCAGACAGACCAGGATTGTAAATTTCCGCGAGCGTTTCGGTATCATTTGGTGAAGTGTCTTGAGATTATATAATAATGAAAATAAATAATGAACATACAAAACCATAAACGTATAATAAGTATTTTATATAATTTACACATAAAAAACAAAAATCACAAAACAGTGACCGAATTGGGAAAATGAGACATAGCAAGAGGCCTACACACGGACCTTGATAGTTTGAATATTACGACACGAAGTTCAAAAGTCAGAATTTCATTCAAAAAGTTCGTATCAAAACAATAGCTTATTAACTTTTATAAATAAAAATAATTGGAGATAACAGATTTATAATCACCAAGGACACTTTACAACGAGGCCAAATTTCAGACGTTGACCTCGCACTTGTTCTTCTTACAGTTTTAGTTCCTTGTAGGGGTTTCCTGATGATTTGATAGAGACATTTAGCCTTCACATGTGAATTTTGAAATAATGCTTGAAAGCTTCATAAAATTTTTAATGTTTTGTTAGAAAAGTAAAAAATTTTTCAAATGACTAGTCCAGGTTCAAGCTGATTCTACAACATTTTAAGTTGAATCATACCTGTGCCATCCTCATCCTCATTATCACCATCTTCAGGACCCGACTCAGACTCTACAGTGGAGTTCCTGTGTGATAGATCTACAGGTTGACTTCGATGTTCAGGTAGTAGAGCACAATCTGCAATTTCCATGGGTGTTTCGGTATGAATTGATGAAGTATCTGCAACTACTACAACAAAAATAATAGAGTGACATAAATAACTATAAAAGAAATAATAGCATATTTCATTGACTTACACAAAATAATAAATGTTTGAAAAAATAAATAATAATTGTCGAACAAATAAATTAAAAAATAGAGTCAAGTTCAATAATATAATCACTGTAAAAAAAAAAATTAACTAAGTTGTTTTCCATTTACGCTACAAAATTTAATTTTACAGCAGCTCAAAAATGCTCTTCTCTTAAAAAAAGAAAAGATAAGAAGCTGAACTTGCGATTAAGTAAATTTTACATCAAAGGTTCAAGAGCTTTTAGATTCAATTTTTAAAAGGACTGCCTTTATTTACTGATGTTTAAAGCCAAACAACAGGGAGTATATGAATTATAAATTAGTCATGTGATTAGAGTAGAAATTTTCAGTAACGTGTAAATGAATTGTAATATATATTAGACAATAAAATCCAATCAGCACGGCACCGATCAGCAGCAACAAGACATGATTGTTAAGGCCCATGAGTCGTTGTTCTAATATCATATTGATTAAATATTGCCATTCCAGAATAAGCCATCCAAAATTTAAATAAGCAGTTCCAAAAGCTTGCCCATGGGCCCTTTTGATATCACTTTTGGTGCCCTTTTATAGCACTAACAATCAACTGTTAGTGCTGCAAGATGGCAAATATAAAAATAAAAGAGTGAGTATAATTAAACACTTTATTCAATTGGTCTTTTAACTACTTTTTTTTTGCACAGACACGTTACATGGACCCATTGTTTAAATAGACTTCAGAGGGGTCTCAGTAAATTGTAAATTATAAATTCTAGTCATTTTAAGAGAAAAAAGTGACAAAAGAAGAACTCTTGTCACACTTGTCCCCTGTACCCTTTAAAGACCTTTCACTTAAATTCAAAGATCACAAAGACGTTTAAAATAGTTTAAAAGTCAAATGCAGAGTCCTACACGGATGAAAAGAGCCGTGCAGGTTCCGCTCCATGCCATAATTACTGTATACCGTGAAGAGTATAAACATTTGTTTTAAATTTGAAACAGTGGGCTGTGAAATATCTGAGGGTATCAATATACCCAGAAGTATTAAGATTAATTAATTATCTGTTTTACTGTCAAGAAATACCACAGTAGTTGGAAATTTTTTTTCAATAAATGTAAAAGTATAAATCCTCGTTAGTATTTTACTATTTACTAAAAAAAATTATATTATAAAATATTTATTTTTTAATTAGTACAACATTGACAATAAAATGAAAATTCTAGTGAAATTGAATCTTGAGCTGATGAGGTTTCAGCAATTAATATCATTCTATATCAAATATTTAGTTTAATTTTATTAGTTCTCTCCAAGACTTTTCAAGAGATACATAGTTTTCAGTAAAGCACTGATGACGCAATATGCTTTATACTTTTACCACTACGGAAGGGGGCAGTTGCCAAAATCTTGTTTGCTGGGATTTTTAGTAGCTTTAAGCTTGATTTGCATATTAAATTTAAGTTTTACTTGTTTTAAAATTTATTTATTCTTTAATATTAGTACCTCTTGTATGTTTGTTTGCTATGATTATTTATTTTTTTTCTAATCGTTTTTAGTTTTTTTTATTATTTAATATTAAAGGATTTTTTTTTTTTCATTTTAATAATTAAATTAAAAATTTTATATTACTTTCATTTAAAAAAGCTTTTTATTATATTTTGTTAGTACAAATTAGACTACATAAACCCCTCCCCCCCTTAAATGTTGTTCATTAAAGGGTGCATCCACCCGCATACTAGTCTTTAATTATACTGCCTTATAATGGATTATATAGATAAATGGCGTTTAAGGCAATTATTGGAGTTTTTTTCAAGTAATAAAAAAAACACACGACAATCTTTCATTTATTGTCAGATGTGTAGTTGAGATAGATCAACACAAGGAGTGTCGACCTATTAACCATTGTTTACAAAATTTATGAACGCCGCAGTCCGAGTTGGATCTGTCCGCAGTCCGAGCTGGACAGCACAATATCAAGTAGAGATTCAAGTGGTGCTCTAAATCTAGAAACTTGGAAAACAGAAAAAAAAAATATTAATCTGTCAGTAACCCATATAAAACTAACCATAATACATTAAATTAACATTAATATATTAATTTGTTAATTGTAATTTGCTCTGTGTAATAAAATGTTTTGCATTTATTATCATAGATATTTTCACCTGTTTATATGGTGCCTTTTGTATGTTTGTTTGCTATAATTGTTTATTTGATTTCTGTTTGTTTTGGGTTTCATTTATTCTTTAGAAATAATCTTTGGTCGTTTTGGCCTTGCATTATTATAAGTTTTTATTTCTGCTGACCTTAAGTTTAATATGTACTTTACTTTTCTTTGAAAAACTTCTTTTTTAGAAAGTTTTTTTATTAATTAATTTCTGTTTGTTTTTATTGCCAAAGTTTTAAGTTTTTCAAAATTTCCTATTTCAAAGTCCAATTTTTATTTTAACATCAAAGCTTCATTAAAGTATCAAAATTAGTATCAAATTAACTATATCATAGTAAAAAAGTTTAAAATTAAAGAAAGTAGTCAAATAAGGTTTGTAGTGGACAAAATAGGGTTTATAAGAAGGAAACTAGCATATTTTTACTACAGCAATCAACACTTCTGATACACCCCAGTTATCATGACGATACATTTCTGCATTAATTGCTTTTTAGCTTTTATTTTTGCATTTATATTGCCTTTTTCATTCTTCTAGTTCCAATATCATTCTGCCTAAATTTTTACGTTTCCATCACGATTAGTTTAGCTCACACAAAAATTTTCAGTGCACACAAAAAAGCGTAAATGCTCACACAAAGTCACTCAATTCTTTTATTTACAGATATATAAAAACAGTGGATATTGGAAAACACACCCTCACTTTTGATAGTAGACAAATCAAATTTAGGAAAGTCAAAATGAGGTTCAAGGTTTGTAGATGAAGATGATGAAACAAATGAAGCAATATCTTTCTGTTCAGATGATGACATAGGATTTGTACTTCCAAAAAACTGTTTGTCCTCATTTGGAAACATGTCATCAAATTCTGAAAGAAATTTACAAATTAAATTCAGATTTAGAACCAACACTTTAGAGTAAATCTACTGCTCCTCCCAAACTATGGAAATAAAAAGTTACTACTACTACTACTAACAACTCACTGCAGCACTAACCTACCTGAGCCCAACACTTTTACACTTGATCCTCTTTCATTCAAATCTATTTAGAACTTCCCTCTTTACTTATTCTCAGGATCTATCTTTAAGAATTCCTCTCACCCTATTTGGAGATTACCTGCTTTCGTTTCGTCCTGTCCTAGCCGTCTACACCTTTCTCTCATTATAGCCCTAGAAAGCGGGATTGACCAATATTTTTAATAGAACTTAGTGTTTGAGATATGGTTGGTCTGTCGGATACCCAAAACAATTTGTAATCAATTTCTCAGGAAAATATCTAGCAAATCCTCCTAAGATTTTCAGAGTACCAACCACTATTGTTAATCTCTCCTCTAGAATTCTTGAACCTAAGGAAATCCAAACTCTTGAAAAGGTCTGAAATTCTCTTTTCCACCAAAACAAGTTCCTGTGGCAGATATAGTTTCCTTCTTAGAATCTTCTTTGCACAAACACTACACATCCATTTCTAGCCCAGATGAAGTGAGGTCTTGTTTTATTAATACACTTTACGGCAGCCAAAAAAAAAGTTATGTTTCATACTAATTTGATGACATAAAAGTTTTGTCTAATCTTCGCAAAGACCCTTCAATTATAAGAACAAAAGCAGACAATGGAAATTCACTTGTAGTCATGGATACATTTGATTACGACAACAAAATTTATTCACATTTAAAAGACACAAATACATATACTTCCATGACACACGACCATACTGATAAGTTTGCAAATAAAATTATAGCCGAATTAAAGAATCTAAAACAAAATGGCAAAATCACCCCAAAATTGTACAATAAATTTCTCCCCCGAGGTAGCTTTTGCCCAAAGTTTTACGGTTTAACAAAATTACATAAGCAAGGTATTTCTTTAGGCCAATCGTAGCATGTACGAAAGTCCCTGCTTCCAATATTGGAAAGTGGTAATGTACAGCCTTCAAACCTTTGCTTTATTCCCAAAAATCGTGCATATTTAATTCGGTAGATTTAGTGAAAAACTTAAAAATGCAAGCATTTCAGAAAATGCAAGCATTTCAGAAAATACAATAGTAAGTAGTTTTGACATAGTTTATATGTACACAAATATTGATGTAGCAATATCTGTGCAGTTATTAAAAAATAAAATAGAAGAAAACTATCATTTAATTGAAGATTCAACAACAGGAATAGATTGTGAGGTTTTAATGTCCCTAGTTAAAATTTGTAATAAGTATTCAATGTATTTTCAGTTCCGTAATTCTTTTTATCAACAAAAAATGGGCTCCCTATGGAAGCACTGCTATCTGGGTTATTAGCAAACATTTATGTAGAACACCTTAAAAATTGGGCCTTAAAGTCATATTTTTTAAAACATGTCTATTGTGGGCATTATATGGATGATGTAATATCGCTCTGGAATTATGGGGAAAATGAACTTAGGGGCTTTCTAGATCACCTTAATACACATGACCAAAATTTACAATTTACCTTAGAAATTGAAAATGCAAATAAATTACCGTTTCTGGATGCATTAATTATTCTTAACATTGATAAACTGGATTTTACAATTTACAGAAAACCCACACAAAATAACAGATATCTATATTTATATCCAATCACCCCCCACAAGTTAAAAGAGGTGTTATTACATCTCTTGTTGATTGTGCCCTAAACATTTGCTCTGAATCTTACATCACAGATGAACTAAGTTTTACTAGCGACATACTTTTTGGAAACGGTTATCCCATTGTCTTTATTAACAATACAATTAGCCGAGTACTGGCAAGACAGTTCCGTGAAATCAAGTGTCTTTTACCATGCTAAGCTCCAGTCAATCCCTCAAATATAATTTACCTTCCATTTGTTCCAAAAGTCACTGAAAATTTAAAAGAAGTTTGTACACAAAAGAATTTGTATGTAGTATTTACCAATAACTTTAAAATGATGAATCTCTTAAACTCTGGCAAATATATAACCCCATTTACTCGCCAAAGAGGGGTTTATCAAATACCTTGTGGCTGTAGCAATTTTTATGCTGGTAGAACCCATAAAAATTTTGAAAAGCGCCTACAACAACACCAAGAAGACATAACTAAAGATTTAAATTCTAATAGTACAAATAATTCTTTTGATTCTGCTTTAAGCAGTCACATCTATGATAATCCTAGCCATAAAATGCTTTTTGAAGAAACTTGCCTTATTAGCAATGATTTAAGCATAAAACAGGTTGTTTGAGAGGCAACTGAAATTAAAATCAAAATAAACAGTAATATTTCTTTAAATAGACATTTGGGGGAATATTCGCTTAATGCCCTACCCACAAAATTAATTATAAATGATTTAACTTATTATATTAAAAAAACAGTAAATAATTCCACTCAACCAGTTACGAAGAGACCATCTAGGCTGGCTGCCAAGAAGGCGAGATTAGCTTTAAAACCTTGTCTGTAAGTATTTTTATTCCATTTGAATAAATTGTTCTTTTTCCACTTTGCTTGGTGTACCATTTCTGGTTGGACTTCTTTGATTTAATTATATTAGGGCTGTTTAAAAAAAAAAAAACTATTTTCAGTTTTAATGATCGAATGTAAGTTTCTTTTATATTGTTTTTTTTTTCTCTTTGTTTCTTTTGCTGAGGACGGCCCTTGGATATAGGGTCAAAATATTCATTTAAAAGTTGCGTTCCACTGTCTTGTATATAAAATAAAATTCCCCGTTGTTTCTACTTATTGTTTATGATGGAAATGCAGTGTGGTCTTCGTCGCTATTTACGTCTAGCTTTATTACATTTAAAAACTAGTCCACATTATTAAGGACAAAAAACAAAAACAACATATTATTTCCTCATAAAGTTAATCTCTTGAAAAATTTTTATGTCAAAAGGGTAATAATCTCTTTAGTTGACAGAGTTTTAAAAATCTGTTCACTTAATCATGTAAATTCTGAATTAAATTATATCAAAGATATTTTATTCTGCAATGGTTACCCAATAAACCTTATTGATAATATCATAGATAGACGATCAAAAAAGATAAAACAAGAAAATAGGGAGCCTGTCCCCCTTGATTCAGTTGTTCCAGCAATTAAGAAAAAACTTTCCCCACTCTACCATACATTTCAAAACTTAGTGATGAAGTTGGAAAATTGTTAAATAAACACAATCTCTCTGTTTCTTTCAAAAGTGAACAAAAAGTTGAACATTTTTTCAACTCAGGAAAAGATAAAACTGACCATGTACTGGGTAGTGATGTCTACAGAGTCCCATGTGCACGTGGGAAATTTTACATTGGTAGGACCCATCAACAACTTGGTGAACGTTTGCATGAACACAAAACTCCAATAGATAAGTCCCTGAGATTGAAAAATAAAAATGACAACTTTGATTCCGCCTTGCCCAGCATATATTTGTAAATCCTATACATCCTGTTCTTTTTGAGGAGGCAATTTTAATATCTACTGTAAATAGCCTACCACAATCTTTTGAAGAGGTAAATGAGATAAAAAAAATATATAAACAGGAATTTGGCAATAAGTATGGACACCGGAGACATTTCATTAAGCTCAATTTATAACAATTTAATACTAAAAGACTCTTTTGATATTTGCATCCAATCAAATTTAAGAGAATCTATTAACATATCTAATGAAAACCGAAATGGCAGAAGAGCAAAAAGTATTGCTATGCACAACATTCTTGCACAATCAGTCAGTGTTTGTTCGGATCTTGTGTAGTGTACTCTAAAAGGATAGATTCTTTTTTTTTTTTTTTTTTTAGCACTGAGGACAACTTGGCAGAAGTCCTTGTCAAAATATTTGCTGGTTTTTCGTCTTCAAATTTTACCACTGGCTGACAAAATCCTCATTTTCTCACCCTTTTTTGGTTTTATTTACCATTTATTATTTCCTTTCCTCACTTAGCTTCATACGTCATGTATAGCCAGTCTGGTCTTAGAAAGTATTCACTAAATTCTGGTGTTGACACAAACCCCCAGGGCCTGGGGGGCAAGTATTGTAAGCTATGTCCTGGAGCCGTATGTGGTTCTTATGAAAGCGATGCTCGTGTAAACTACAGAAAGGGTTCATTTGAATGGATATTAAAAGTTGTAGTTCATTTTATCAGAGTGAAAAAAGATCGGAGGGCAACTAGCCCCTCCCACCCGCCACACCTTTGGGTTTATAGTATGGATAAACCCATCCGATAAAAATTTGTGGTGATAATTTTGTTAAAAATAGTTTAACCATCCGATATTAAAAATCCGGGGTCAACACAACCCCCCAGGGCCCAGCGACAGGCATTGTAAGTTACATTTTTGGGATGTATATGGTTCATCTAGAAGAGATGCTCGTATAAACTTCAGAGAGGGCTCATTTGATTGAAAATGGAAAGTTCAAGTTCACTTTTAAAGAGTCAAAAGAGCCCAAGGTTAATTAGCCAACCTCCCCACGCCCTTTTCCCCCAAACCCATCTGATAAAATTTTGAGATAGCTATTTTGTAAAAATAGTTCAACTATCAGATAATCAAAGCTCTGAGGTTGGGACAAACCCATTTTTTGACTTTGATATTGTTACTTTGATACCAGTTTTGATAATTTGATGAACATTTGATTTTTCTAAAAAAGTTTGATTTTGAAATAATTAATTTTTAAAAACTAGAAACTTTTTGCAATTAAAACAAACAAAAATTAATTAAAAAAAAATTCCAAAAAATAAGTTTTCAAAGAAAAGTAAAGGCCATTTTAAACTTAAGTTCAGCAGATACAAATGCCTGTTAAAATTCAAACTCAAAACAACCAGAAATTACTATTAAAGAAAAAATGAAACCCAAAACAAACAGAAATTAAATAAACAATCACAGGAAAAAACCTCCAACAAGCAATAACATAAATAAATAAATAGATCTTAAAGCGAGTAATGCTTAGATTGAATATGAAAATCAAGCTTAAAACGAAAAAAAATATTTTCCTATTGAAGTATAAATTAGCAATTTATACTTAATTAGCTAAAGTGGAATTTTACCACACAATTTCCTATGCCTTAATAATAGTGAAGGAGTAGCAATGGGAGCACAAGGACACCTTCCAAAGGACACTAGACTTCAAAATTATTCCTGAAAGTATCATTTTCCTATTAAGCTATTTAAGACAGCATTTTCACAATATATTTTATGTCAACTTTTGAGGTTTATTGCCAACTAGAATCTATGTATGCCTTATTTTAAATCTTGGAGATTTTAGCTAAGCACAATAATTTGACATTGGAAGACAGTAGTCAAGGGAAATTTACTAATTAATTTGAAATTTAAACGATGCTACCTGATAAACTTTTATTTATCCCAGCTTAAATATTTTGCTTCTTAAATTCTTTTCTTCAGTGCACATTAAGCACGTTGCCGGCCGTAAAAATTTTGAGTTCAACCTGAGTTATTAAAAAATTTCGGGCTGTTAAAATATGTTGATCAAAAAAAAAAAAAAAAGCAGCCCATTTTATATGGATTTGACCTAGATGAAAGCCAGGCACACATTCACGCAAACCTGGGTTTTCTTGCTGTATTATTTTAAAAGAGTATATTACTGTCTGTTTCTTCCTCTCATCCATCTCTTGTTGAACCTCACGAAGAACACAGGTTCAACTATGCCTTGAGACCGGAACAGAACTAGATGGGGAAATATACTACTTTTTTAACAAAAGTTTGTTTTCACAAGGAAAAGGGGGAAGAGTTAAAATTATTTCATCTCCCATTCTTGTGAAAACGGGTCTCTATATTTTGACCGACCAAAGAACTACAAACACCTACAGTCTGTTTTTATTTAACGTTTTACGGACGATTCCGAAAGCTAAGCTGCCAATCAAACTGTTGCAAAGGTAGTTTTTCAAAATAGCATGGAAAAACAGGTTTTTAGGTAACCTAATATTACTTTCAACATTTAGAGCACAATGAATCATAATTCTTCGTGAAAATTAACATAAATTTTAGAGACAGTTGAGAATTTGGGGGGAAAACCAATTCTAATTTTTTTTTAATAAAGCGACAGATAAAAATAAAACTGAAAATAATAAGTTTTGTTTTGGACTCTTAAACTAACTCCTTTAAAACAGTCAATATGCCGTAAATAATGAAAAGGTAACTCGCAGTCACGATTTTAATTTAGAATAACTTACTATTCCCTCATTTATTCCTATCACCAATACAATTCAAGAAGTCAAGTACAATTGCATTATTTTTTTTTTCTTACACCAAGTTATTCAAGCGAGGATACTGTCTATCTTTATGTTTACCCAGCTGAGCATTAAAATACCCTTTTATAAATATTTTATTTCTACATGTGTTTTGTCGATCTGTTCCGGCAGCTATATAAAGAATTCACTAGTCACTAGCGTCTCCGTCAATTGGTTCTGCTTGACATTAAATAAAAAAAAACAGTTTTTTTTTAACTGAAAGTAAGGAGCGACAGTAAAACTTAAAAAGAACAGAAATCAATATGAATATTAAAGGGGCTGTCCCCTCTTCAACACCCCGCGCTTTAATCTAAAAATTTTATTTTTTTAAAAAATAAAGCTCTGAGACAGAGTCAAACTTTAGCGTAAAAAGTGAGGTGTTGAGGAGGGGACAGTCCCTTTCATATACATAATAACTTCTGCTCGTTTTAAGTTTTAATGTCGCTCATTACTTTCAGTTAAAAAAAACTAGTTTCTTTTTATTTAATTTGTGAACGTTTTTGCATTAATGCAGCTTTGATTTTGGCTCACGGTACATGAATAATTAAAACAAAATTTGAATATTAAATTTACTTTTTTTTGGCTAAGTGGCTTTCTCGAAATTTTTTTCTGACGTAACTTACGAATTAACTTACGTAACGAACTTCTATATTCGAACGTTTTTATTATGCCTATTAGGGAGTTTGTCCCCT
Organism: Artemia sp. Qi Xiang Cuo; assembly: GCF_049724085.1. NCBI lineage: Eukaryota > Metazoa > Arthropoda > Branchiopoda > Anostraca > Artemiidae > Artemia > Artemia sp. Qi Xiang Cuo. The sequence continues at coordinate 45,720,694 of NC_142813.1, read as the reverse complement.
ATTCAATACCTCGCTCTTTACGCTATAGTTCAGATTTTGTTCGAATCACAAAGGCCGGTTAATTAGAATAGATAGCTCTTTTGAAAGTGCTAAAAAAAGCTTTAGCGTAAAGAGCGAGGTATTAACATAGGGGCGTACCCCCTCATATACGTAATCATTTCTGTTCGTTTTAAGTTTTAATGTTGCTCCTTACTTTCAATTGAAAAAACTTGTTTTTTTATTTATTTTCTTATCGTTTTTTAAATAATGCAGGGAAATCCAGCACCCCCTTCATAAAAATATCCCTGCCCCCAAGGAAACATTCTCCATGGAAAGGTCCTCCCCGTACCCTCCCCCCCCCCGCCTGAGAAAATCTCTGCTGAAAACATCTGTATACTTCCCATTAACCAATACTATATGTAAACAATGTGCAAAGTTCAAAACTTGCAGCCCTTCCCCCGGTAACTTTGGGGGATTAAGTTTCCCTCAAAGACATATCTATGAGATTTTTGACTATGCTGAACAAAATGGCTATCTCAAAATATTGATTGGGGGACTTCAGGAAAAAAATGATCGTGGGAGGGGGCCAAGTTGCCCTTCAATTTTTTTGGTCACTTAAAAAGGGCACTAGAACTTTTAATTTCCATTCGAATGAGCCATCTCAAGATATTCTAGGATAGCTGGATCGATAAGATAACCCCTGGGAAAAAAAGAAACAAACAAAAAACCAATAAACACACATCCGTGATCTTTCTTCTGGCAAAAAATACAAAATTCCACATGTTTTAATATAGGAGCTTGTAACTTACAAAGTAGGGTTTTGTGATACCGTGAATTTGATGGTTTGATTTTCATTAGAGTTCTATGACTTTTAGGGGGTTGTTTCTCCCTTTTTTCGAAAATAGGCAAATTTTCTCAGGCGTGTTACTTTGATGGGTAGATTAAACTTGATGAAATTTGTATATTTGAAATCAACATAAAAATATGATTCTTTTGATGTATCTATTGGTATCAAAATTCCGTTTTTTATAGTTTCGGTTACTATTTAGCCGGGACGTTCCTTACTTACAATTCGTTACCACGAACTTATATGTAAGCAATGTGCAAAATTCATAACTTGCAGCCCTTCCCCCGGTAACTTTGGGGGATTAAGTCTCCCTCAGATATATTTTTAAGATTTTCGACTATGCTGAACAAAATCGCTATCTAAAAATTTTGATTGGGTGACTTCGGAAAAAAAAATTATCGAGGGAGGGGGCCAATTTGCCCTTCAATTTTTTTGGTCACTTAAAAAGGGCACTAGAACTTTTAATTTCCATTCGAATGAGCCATCTCACGATATTCTAGGACAACTGGATCGATACGATCAGCCCTGGGAAAAAAAAAACAAACAAATAAACACACATCCGTGATCTTTCTTCGGGCAAAAAATACAAAATTCCACATTTTGAAGATAGGAGCTTGAAACTTCTATAGCAGGGTTTTCTGATACGCTGAATCTGATGGTGTGATTTTCATTAAAGTTCTATGACTTTTAGGGGTTGTTTCTCACTTTTTTCGAAAAAAGGCAAATCTTCTCAGGCGCGTAACTTTGGATGAGTAACACTAGACTTAATAAACTTATATATTTAAGATCGGCATAAAAATCTTATTCTTTCGATGTATCTATCGGTATAGAAATTTCGTTGTTTAGGGTTTCGGTTACTATTGAGCCGGATCGCTCCTAACTTAAAGTCTTGTTACTACGAACTTTTTTATATAATATTCTGACTGATACCTCGTACTTAGGACAGAAATCCTTCCCAACCTAAGAAATACGTAAAAGCTTTGTTATTCATTATAAGCCGCACCCCCTACCTTTGTACCCAATCCTTCTTACACGAATCTATAAATTCTATACCACGTAATTTCTTATTTCCTAGCCATTGGGAATCCTGCAACTGATAGAAAATCTAGTTCAAAACGTCTGGATATGTCACTCAGAGTTTCAATACAATAGTTTTCGTTTAACGTCCCAACATTCCATGTCATAATTTCTATATTATTTAAGTCACTAAAATTATCATGTCGACAAAAAAAGTGGTGCCCCCCCATAATGTTAGTGACTGATATATTTTTCTCACGTCTACACAAAGCGGTTAAGTCGGTTGAACAGAGTTTTAGTTGAACAGAGGCTTTTTCCAAGCCTGGACCCATTTTATTCACTAGATGGTTTCTGCACTTTGCAATGCTCTCCTTCAGAGCGTCTCCATTTGGGGGCACTAAGCAAAGACCAAATATCAACAAGAGCAAGCGTCCCGCACAAGCAATCTCAAACCTACTACGTGTAATTCATAATAAATTCACGCTTACATATACTATATTACAATGAGGAGCCGATCCGTTATAAGTAACAAAGCTAGAAAGAGGGTCTTCATCCCCAAAATGCCCATTTAACAAACAAAACCCTAATGAAGCGTCTATTAATCTAAATCCACTGTGTTTCTGTGATATTTACTGAGCTGCAATTTAATCTTTTTAATGACATCCAGTTATACCAAAACTTCAGAAACATCCGGCCAATCGTTAGGCAAGGGGAATTGTAATGCGGGGAATTCGAATTCAAAAGAAATGCCATATATTTATATTATTTTTAAATGAGTGTTTATAGTCACATTAAATGTTCTACATGAAATTTTATAAAAATGGTGAATCAGCATAAATAATTTTCACTCAGTCATTTTGGTTAAACATAGTTCGTTAATCATTATACTATATTTCAAAAGATAACATAAACTTTTGTTTGGAGAAGGATGCTACGTTGTTCAAATCGTTATATCTGGTAGGCAGCACTGGAGTCATCATGGAGAGACATTAGTGCCACCTTATGTGTCATTCGACGTGGGAACACCGAAGTCAAAGTAAATTGTAATAAAAGACATTTGATTTCTTTTTCTGGGATTTTCATGTTTAAGCTCGTCATTGAGAGATATGCTTTATTATTGACTATTTGTGATCCCACTATTTGCGTACTTCTTAGTCATATTTGAGTTTAAGTTCTCTCAATTTCCAGGAATCACATTTGGTAATAGCACATAGTATAGAGATTTTTAAAGACATACATCTCCAATAGTTTACTACTACTGCTACTAAAAGCCCACTGCAGTACCATGGCCAACACAGGCGCATACGCTCCTTTTTCCATCCCGCTCTATTTGAAGATTAATAAAAAAACTTTTTCCACAAACTAAGTGTTTCAAAGAAAAGTAAAGATCTCCATTAAACAAAAAATGAGCAAAAATAAAATCAAATAATCTACTAAGCGTGAAACTGCCACAAATCAGCATCGATAAATAAATGAAACCCAAAGCGAACATAAATTACAACAAATAACCGAGTCAAACTAAAAAAGAGTAGAAATTAACATAAGTTGTGCTCAAGACCCCTATGCCTTCCCAAAGCCAGAACAAAATTTGCACTTTACTGAAAAAATAAATGTTTTTACTTTTATAACTTTGATAAATCAAATAATATTAACATTTTGATGACTAAATATCAGTATATGTATTTTAAACTGACAATGCACATTCTTTTGTATTTTTTTCAAAAGGGCACTAGCCATTTCAATTTCCAATCGAATGAGCCCTTTTGGAAGTTTCTGCAACAACGCTTTTTATATAGAACCTTATATGCCCACAAGGCATAAATTACAACCCTTGCCCTGAGGGCTGTCGGGGGGGGGATTGTCATCCTCAAAAACCTAATTTCCAGAACTTAAAACTAAGGTGAATAAAATGGGTATCTCAAAATTTTGACTGGATGTGTTTGGGGAAAAGGTGGGCGTAAGAGGGGGGTTAGTTTCCCTCCAATCACTTTCGACTATTAAAAACAGCACTAGCCCTTTGAATTTCAAATCGAATGAGCCTATTTTGAAGTTTCTACGACAACGCCTTCTATACGAACCTTATATACCCCCAGGGCATAACTTACAACTCTTGCCCTGAGGGCTGTGTGGGAGTGCCCTCCTCAAAAACATAATTTCTATCTGGATATCAACTACACTGAGCAAAATGGCTATATCAAAATTTTGATTGGATGTGCTTCGGGAAATGGTGAGCGTGGAAGGGGTGTTAGTCGCCTTCCAATCACTTTCGACTATTAAAAAGGGCACAGGCCACTCCATTTTCCAATTGAATGAGGCCTTTTCGAAGTTTCTACGACAAGTTCTTCAATACGAAGTACACTGCTCTAAAGGAAAAAATAATAAATAATACATTGTGCCAACATCGTTCTTATATGCCCCAAGGGCGTAATTTAAAAACCTTGCCCTGAGGGTTGTGGGGGAGTGACCTCCTTAAAATAAAAAATTCTATCTGGAAATCAACTACGCTGAACAAAATGGCTATCTCAAATTTTGATTGGATGTGTTTGGGAGAACGATGGGCGTGGGGGAGGGGGCAAGGTGCCTTCCAAATACTTTCGACTATTGAAAAGGGCACCAGCCACTCCAATTTCCAATCGAATGAGCCCTTTTCGAAGTTTCTACGACAACTCCTTCGATACGAAGTGCCCTGGTATGGAAAAAAATAATAATATATATAATACATTGTGCCAACATCGTTATTTACTTAGGCAAAGCGATTGCGCTGCCTATGATATTTGTAGATCCCAGATAGATGGCCAAAAAGCAGAATCTGCCCCTCTTCACTTGTAAGATGTGAGCTAACAGTGGACCTAACCATCTTAACATTTTGTTAATTACGGCCTTAAAAAATGGAATCGAGCCTGAAAAAATCAAATGAATGTCGCCCATTTTCTGCTCTGACATTGCTATATTGTTAATTTATTACAGCAGTTATAACTATGGGTTTATTAGCTAAAAGATATTAACAATAAAAAAGTATTGTATTAGTTTTTGCAATGCTCATGAGTGAAAATGCAATTCTCTAGCGGAAGTTAGTAACTTGAGCTCGTCAGTTTAAAACGAAAATATTAAAAAAAAATGTTTATAATGCAATTTTTTTAATCTCTAAATTCATTATAAACTAATTTTTGTGTCCTGCTACCAGGAAAGATTAAAACTCTACAAGACTAAAAAATAAAACATGGGGTGGCAATGACGTTAAAAGTTGCCTTTGATTAGTTATGAAATCTCATGAGTGACCAACAATTTTCTTTTAGTGAACTTGCTACTAGTTATTTAATTAGGAACAAAGGTGTTATTTGGTAAAGGACTTTGAGTTTTAGGAAAAGCTGAGAATGAGGCAAGTTCCTTAGCGCAACATCGTCCCTGCTCATATCGAATCTAGTTTTTGATTCTAGTGTAGCACTGTAGCATTCTCGGGTAACAACATCTTTTCAGCTACTCTCTGCGTACGATACTTTGCCTAAAAAGACTGAATACATGCAATCTACAAAGTTGACTGTAAATCAGCAATACTTGCAGACTATAGTATTGTTAAATTTGTTTTTTGTTGGAAGGGGGGTGGAGGTTTAGGCTAAAAAAGTATCTAATAAGCGCTGTTGATTCACCGACAACATCATAAATACTAATTTAGAAAATAATGCTGCTAAACGGATTGATTGGCGGTTTTTTAGTATTGCTATGTATTGAACAAGTCCTTTACGTCTTGGCAATCCTGTTCGTTTGCAACTCTATACAATTCACTTTTTTTGCAATCTCGAGGTTTTTTCTCTGTAATTTCATCTATTTTCATAAGTTTTTCTGGATAGAGTCAGTACTTTGTCATATTTTCTATAAATTATAGGTTCAGTAAGTTAGCAAACTTGTCAGTGTCTATGATTTCTCCATCTTGTTCCGTTTTCAGTTTCTTGATACATTGTCTATAGTGGTCTTGGCTAGAGCTGTACTGCCAAAACTTCTATGGGTTTATCTTGGCTTTATCAACAGGCTTGGATTCAAGTCTTGTTTGCAAAGCCCAAATCAAGTTTTTAAATTTGTTCTAGCTTAGTATTAATATTTGATTATTATTTGGGACAGCTAAATTGTAATTATGAGATAATGTGTTTACCATTTGACAACATTAAGGGGCTTCCCAGGCCACTCAGCGTGCCCTCAGGTGGCGATAGAAGAACGCCCTACAGATATGTAGGGTACCTTCATAGGAGGCACGGACCATGGGGGACCTTGTCCCAGGGGATCCATAATAGAAACTGGGGCACCCTCGCCCGGATCCATAAATACAGGTGGAGGAGGAAGGATGCAACTCAAATGTACACTCAACAGGGCCCACAGGCATGTCCAAACGTTCCTTGAGTTACAAATCTTCCCCCAGTAATGGGTTAAATTGCATGGTGACGCAGAACACCATCGCGGGAGGATCCTCTAGAGGAGGATAACTGCGGCAGGACTTAAGATCCAGATCTATGGGCAATAGCTTCTGCAAAGGGCTGCCCCGACCTTTTTGAGGTAACTCCAAGACTAGGGACCTTGCGGTGAACTCTAATCCCACCTGAGGAGTGGCGCCCCTCGAGGAAATTATAGCCTAGTAACGACACAGCATTCGTACGGTTCTGATTAATGATTCTGATTAATGGATAATTATTCTGAGCTTTTTCTGTTTTGACGGGCGTTTTCGGGCTGAAAAACCTCTTCCTAGCTGATTTATCAGTAGTATGCTTAGTATGGATTCCATGACTTTATGTTCCTTCCCATGCTATTTGGGGACATTATGTTCCTGGCCATGCTATTTGCATAGACCTATATAACTTTTCAAAAAGAGTGAGTATCTTCTCAAACCTATGTTCCCTTGGTACCTTTTCAAACAAAGTGATAAAAAAACACGTCTTTAGCAACTTCGTTCATCATGATAGTGTATAAGGTTTCAATTGAACATGGAATTATACAAAAATTTACAGTGCAGTTAGACGTCCACTTTGAAAAAAGCAACCAAACCTTTTATATTATATACCTATAAAGTGATCAAACACGTTTTGAGAGTATAATTGAGATTGTATAACGCAACCAGACGGGTTTTTGAGGCACTTTCATCATAACGTGTTTTTTTGTTTGTTTTTTTACCAAAAACTAGAAATTGTCAAAGTGTGTAATCAAAGAATGGTCTCATTCTAGAAATACTGGTTTACAGCTAGTTGTAATCATGTTTTTTTTGCTATATATATCGAGCAAATCGGTCATTCTGGATCAGTTGGTTACTAGAATCATAAACCTATAAGAATCAATTCGCTCGTTCTAATGGACAATAAAAGAATTATAATGGTAAGTAAATATACATTATTCGTGGACTAACATAACCTTTTTTTATTCCTATCTATTATTTGAGTTTCATACAGAAAGGGAACTTCTGTAACTATGCAAGCTTTCAAAGTATACATCAATGATAAAATTTGCATTTTCATAACAGCTGTTTTGATTAGAAAGGCTACGTGCTTTCTCGTGAGATTACATTTCACTGCGCTCTCAATTAAGCAAACTTAATGAGAGGATCATTGTCCAACTTAGCCAATAATCAAGGGTAATTATTGTAGAGAAAAAAAGAGGAGGAGGAGTTGGGGAAAGGGGCGCCCCCTATTAATATTCTGAATAAATGGGGGGGGGGGATATGTGACTGATGCGTCAAAAACTGCACTTTTATGCCTACATGCATTCATAGCTTAACTGAACTTAATAATTGGGGTTAAAAATAATGCTAGGAGGGGGAATTCAGTTTTGAAGGATGTGTAAAAATGGTACTTATTTAATACCCAGTAAACATCTGACTTGAAATGCTTCAGATCGTATATTTTTCGCTAGCTTCAAAGCAGATGGCCAGGTATAAAGATATCTGGGTAAAATAGATTTCACAACAATTTCTATTTTTAACTCAACAGATAGCAATTATCTTCCGTGTCATATATAATTGAGAGACGATCATTGTTTACTCGGCTAGTAATTTATAATCAGCTACTTGTATGTACGAGTGTGTATTTACAAAAGGGTTTTTTTCTATGTGTTTTAGGATGATTTAATCCTATAAGACTACAAGTTACCTAATGAATAACTAAAAATTGATTTTTTCTTTCCAGGATTCTGATATTCAAGCGTCAAGTCAAAAACGACGAAAACTCAATGACACAGAAGAGTTCAATTTTGAAGATATTTTAGGGGAAGGTGACATACCATCTTCTGATAATTTGGATACATCGACATTAGACGATTTATTGGTTATGCTAGACAATATTCAAAATCCTCAAGAATTCCATTCTTCCCACAAGGACCCATCACATAAAACACTAAAGCCCGTTGGGGAGACTAGCATGAATTTGAGGAGAGATACCGTGATTCACTATGCCTCACGAGTGGTTTCTACAGCTGTTAGTTCCACTTTAAGCACCAAATATCAGATAGCATTCAACTTTATAGCGCAAATTAATCGGCATTTTACCCGCCTTTGCTTCGTGTATCCTTCAATGGAATAAGAACCTTCTCGTGAAATTTTTTGTCCATATTTCATTTGAAGTATTAATTTAAGCAAAATTAAACGATCGTCCTTTACTCGGCTAGTAATTTATAATCAGCCTCTTGTATGTCCGCGTGTGTATTTACTAAAGTGGGTAATTATTGAAGGAAAAAATGGGGGGAGGGGGGCCAAAAAAAACCTTAATCAAATAGTGCCTTAATATTGATACATGACTTTAGTAGGTGGTAAACATGAAATACTTCTTATTGAACCAATGGCAAATATTTTTATAATGTACTTAACTTTATTGCTATTACAAATCGTAGATTTTTAAACAGGTGGATTTGTAAGAAAAAGAATCTACTTCTAGTCTGATCGCTATTTTTTATGGATGGCTAGAATTGTAGGAAAAAGAGTCAGTTTTTTTTAATGAGGTATTAGGACAATTATTGAGTTGATTTTTTTTTACTGTATTTTATTGCTATTAGTCAAACGTTGCGATGTGCGTGTGTGAGCGTTTACGTGTGTG